>NC_136495.1:121898673-121953673 GCF_053919585.1 Euprymna scolopes
GGTAATGATTAGATAGATTTGTAATTGTTAGGATAACACAAAAAGTACAATATAAGAGGAGTAATTCTTTACCTCCTAGAGCAAAGTTGCCTCCCTTGTCTCAAGCTGAGGCTTTAAATTCTCGTAACTTCTTACAAGATTAACGACCGGAAGTAAGAGAGGGAGTCCAGTATGACTTTTAAAATGGAGGAATAAACATCATTCCCGTCCGTTTTCAGCTATGATACTCGGATTATTAACTTTCTTATTTATTATGTTATAGAATAAGAAACAACGAAATGGAGTTTCATTCTATATTAAAAAGTAACTTTATTTGTCATCTTTGTTAGTAGCGTGTACAAGAGAGAAACGGGTTAATAGGAATTCAGTGTTCTTGTGTGAAGATAGAATTAATATCATGCCGACTGGTTGAAGGAGAGAATAGTTCAGTTTACGTGTTTGTAGCCAGTAGTCATCGGGACGAAGGAGGCCGGTTAAAGGAGAAAGAAAGGGAAAGGTATTCAGTGTGTTTACATGTTGTCGTGTGTGTGTGTGTGCGTGTGTGCGTGTGTGTGTGTCGATGTATCGACGAGAAAAGCAGCTCTGTAGCATGATAAATAAAGTTAAAGTGTGGATGTCGCAAGTAGAAACAAATGGGAGTTTGAAGAGAGCCGTGTTAGCTTGTTGTACTCACGTTCGGCCTGGGGGCGAAAGCCTCAGGCAAATGTCTGCTGCCAGCTGAAGCCAGAAGGAAAGAGAATTAAGAGTTTCAGATTTCGCCTTTTATGTACTCGGTCACGTGATTGAGATTTGGCTTGAGATTAAACAAGCCAGGGAGAAAATGGATTTCAAATCTCAAATCGCGAGAATTAGCTCCTGCCTGTGATTGTAGCGAGTTTCGGCTGCTACAGTGTTTTATTTGTCCTTATGCATGTTTGTCTTCACAATAGACGTGTATAACCAAGCAACGATGAGTAATTATCTTTGTTGTTCCAAATTTTCCATGTTCTATTTCCTTTACCATGTGCCACACACACACACACACACACACACACACACACACACACACACACACACACACACACACACACACACACACACACACACCCACACACCCACACGAAGGTCAACCTGTAGTAAGACATTTTATGATAACGCACTTCACTATATAACAGTAATATTCAGCCAAAAAACGTGGTGATAGCTTGGCCTCCATGGATATCGATGCTATAGAGAAAAATGTCCATAATGTAATGCCTCCTATTTTTATTCCACCCGAATGGACCAGAAGGGATTACAAATTGAAGGAACTCATACATTCCTGACCTGAAAGTTTCATCTCTCTATTGCAGATATTGACGGTGTGAGACCCATATCATTGACGTGCGTCAGAAGCAGAGATGCGTCATTGAATTATTGACAAAAGTACATTGAAAATGGTGGTGATACGTTTGAATGGGGCCAACAAGATAGCTCAAAATTTGAAAATCTCTGATAGTCTAAGTTTGTATGGAGAGAATTGTTGCAGAGCATGGAAGCCCTTAGCAGTCGATCCTCATGATAGAGTTTATTGGAAGTGTGGAGTGATATCTTCCGGGTGTACAGCTAACCATCTACATGAATGGGGTACCACCAGTGTGAATGATGCCCCTCAACCTGCACATTAATAAAAAAAAAGAAACGATGATGATGATGATGATGATGATGATGATGATGATGATGATGATGATCTTGGGCTTGGGAGGAAGAGGGATAACTAAAAACCTAGGAAGAGTAAATTTGGAAGTCAGTTTCTGAAAGCTGTCCAACCCATGTCAGCATGCAAAACGGGCTTTAAACTGATGATGATGATGATGATGATGATGATCTTGTGTTATTGGTAATATAATAATGTGCCTCGTTAAAGTTTATTTAAAAAAAATACTAAGTCCAGCCTAAACGGCTACTTCTATAAGGAACATTTTTAAATAATCACCTGAAAGTAAGAATCGTTTTAAATTGAAGGATATATATATATATATATATATATATATATATATATATATATATATATATATATATATATGAGTGGTTGTTGTCTGCCTTAACTTTAAAAAATGTTCAAACAAATAAAAATTAAAAGCTAAGATGGCTTCATTGCCTCCTAAGCAACGTCGAGTAGATACAGATAATATCACATGATTATAACCCAGCGACAGGGAAAGATTAGTTTGATTGCAGTTTTTTATTTTTTACATGAGTTTCTTTTCCACAGATTTAAGCGAAGAGTCCCATCCATCCCATTTTTAAAAGTCAATATTTTATCGCGATTTACATGTTAAATTTGTCATTTTATATGCATTTTCTGCATCAGATGTTGCGTTGTTGATATAATGCGACTTTCTCCATGAAATTCTATGTTGGCTTCAACGTGTCATTGCTTGAGGTCATCTTTGACTGAGTTGCTCTAAGTTTTCTTTCGGCCGACCTTTTCCTCAGTTATCCTCAACTCAGATGTGTGTACGTCTATTCGTCCAACCACGGCTTCGTTCAACATATCCATATCACCGTAAGCAATTGCAATGCAGAGTTGACCACAGTTCGGACACTTTCAACCTAATTAACAAGCAGACAGAACTGTCATCAAGACCCACACCATATGTTTACGGTTAACGAATATAGAGAGTTGTCTCCCTTACAGTTAAAATTTATTTTTTTCTGCATATTTAAAAAAAGAAAAAAACGTGCAAACAAATCAAAATTAAAAAAAAAAAAAAAATGACTTAGCTATTATTAATCTTTGTGCGTCTGTTTCTATCTTCACACAGCAACTTCGTCGATATTCCAAAGAATTTTACTGGAAGAGTGTCTGATAAGAAAGTCTTCACCAGATTTTAGAAATTATCAAAATATAGATTTCGGAAGTAAAAAAAAATATATCTTGTAGCGATTTTGATGTTAAAAAAATGTAAATTTGATTTTTTAGAATTTGTTATTTTATATGCATTTTCTGCATCAGATGTTGCATTGTTGATATAATGCAACTTTCTCCATAAAATTCTATGTTGGTTTCAACATGTCATTGCTTGAGGTGATCTTTGACTGAGTTGCTCTAAGTTTACTATTTTTCTCGGTTGCTGCCAACCCAGATCTGTGTACGTCTATTCGTCCAACCTCGGCTTCGTTCAGAGTGTTTTGTAATTAGTCTGGACTCTCACCTAACAGTTTAAAATAGCGTAAAACTTGAAAATACCATTGAAAATAGCACGGTAACAAATGCACAAGAAAAAAAAATAATTTGAAGATAACTTTTCTCCAAAATCGGAATCTGAAAAGAGTGTAACCCTTACAATAATTTAATATTAAGTTTAGTACTTATGCAAAATAAAGACCACGCCGAGAGTTATTTAGAAACCAATTCTTACCATAGGAAGGGAGGAGGGAACTTAAAGTATTCCGTACTTTCACCTAACAATTTAATAAACTATAGTACACACAGAATTAAAAGCACAGTTCGCATTTTGCATAATGACTTTGAAGTTTTAACATTTTGCCGCTTCTAGAGCTGGAGTAGATAGACACGAATGTTTCCAGAATATACCAGAAATCGTCATCGAAGATTTGAAAGCAAAAAAGAAAGAAAGAAAGAAACAAACAAACAAACAAAAAAACAAACTGCAACGAATACACCCTTTTAGGTGGGGAAAAATCCCTCCCTCCCAAATGTTTTAATTGATACTAAACTTTTGGTAGGGGATAATACCACAACAATCAATTGCAATGCAAAGTTGACCAGAGTTTTAGGCAACTATGAATGTAGAGAAAATCACAACTTACTTGGCTAGCACGTGTGCGTGCTTCAAAGGGTCGGTCGTGTAAAAAAAGGGGAAAGAAAGGCTTAAATGGCGACACTCAGTTGGTTTTATGGTTGACGGTCACGTGAGCGACGCAGACTGTCGCCGTTTATATGAAAAAAAAAAAAAAGAAGACAGTTGAATAAAAACGGGCGTGAAGTGAAAAGAGTCACAAGTTGAACGAAGATATGCTACATACGTCCCCGTGTGCAAGTCAACTTGAAAGAGTGCCGAGTTTTGGAGTTGGAAGTTTTGACAACAGAGTGTCGAATTTACCTGAGAAATTGCTAGTTAAACCATATAACGAACAGACAGAACTGTCATCAAGGTCCACGTCACATATTTTCAATTAACGAATATAAGAGATTGTCTCCCTTACAACTAAAATTTTATTCCTTTTTCTGTATACGTTTTAAAATAGGCAGACAAATAAAATTTACAAACTAAAATAATTTCACTGCATACCGCGTAATTCAAGGTATATATAGTTAATGCTTCATGAATATTGTTTCTATTTTGCTTTGACGATTCTTGAATTGATAAAATTGTATTTCTGTCCATAGACAAATCGAGAATCGCAAATCGAACCGTTATTGTTGTTGTAACTTGCCTTTACTGTTTTCCATTCAGAAATAGTTTGTTTCATTTTATTTAGAATGATCCTGTTGCGTGTTACGTCTACGAAAATGGTTTTCATGTATTTAGGGATGATTAACGAGCATCGGAGTGGACCAATAACCACAATAAAAAATCATATATTAATAGAGACAACAATTTATATGAGCAAATAAAAGGCTTTAAGGTCCTTTTTATGAATTAAACATTTATTCTGTGTTTGCATGTGTGTGCCTTTGTATGTGCATACAAAAAAAAAATAATAAAATAATGTATATCTGCTGAAGTGAAAGTCGACATGTGCGCATGTGGAATATGAAGTTAGATAAAAGAATGTTTTTACTGACATAATGTCTCCAAGGCATCTGGCACGACTCTCAGTGGTTTTCAGCATCCTAAAGATCGATATATGAGATATATGTGAGTAGCAATAACATGAACCGAATTGACGATTTTTTTGACCCTAAACACAGCACATTCCCATTTGAACGTAAGGGGCTACTGTTTGGGATCGTGTGTAAAAGGGGCCCGTGGGGAGTTGAACAGCGAGATGTGTGTGCTAAATTTCACAGGGAACATTGAGAGCATTGCAAGAACCCGAAAGAGAATTCCAAAGTCCAGCGGTTCTGGAGAAGAAACTATTAGAATAGAAGGCTTTCTGACATCTGGTGATGTCTACTGTTTAGGGGTGGAACTTTGCTGCTTGTCGGGTTAGTCGGGGTGTTTTATATCGATGGGGTACGAGGGCTTGTAGTTCGTTGAAGCATCCACCATTAAAATATTTGTAAAACAGGCAGAGGGATGCAACATTTCATCGATGCGACAAAGGTTGAAGCTTAGATGACAGTTCAGGACCTATCAGGTTGGCGCTTATCTTTTGAACCCTGTCCAGGAGTGAGAGACTAGTAGCAAATGCACCAGCCCAAATGTGACAACAATACTTCATACATGGGCGAATGGTGGCCTTGTAGAGGTACAGGATACTTTCTGGCGTAGTAACTTTTTAGCGTGGTAGAGAGAGCCCACCTTCCTTACAACAGCCTTGGCAATGCACTCGATGTATCTGTTCCAACTCATATTCGCTGTGAACGTTAAATCAAGGCATTTGAATGAAGTACTTTCAGGCAATGAATCTTTGGCCATAGCTATTGATGGCTGAGAAGGTTTCCTGTAATTATTAAAGGAAAGCAGCATTGAATGTTACCATCCAGTTTTGTCCCCATTCTACTATAGACTGGAGGTCTTTTATGGTTTCTGCCTTTGCCTTGGATATGTGTTCATCTATTTTTCCCTCGTGCCTGTTATAGACCATGGTGTCGTCAGCAAATATAATCATCTCAGAGACAATTTTATAGAGGGGGTCATTTATGAATATCAGGAATAATAAACGTCCAAAGATCGACCCATGAGGCACACCCACATATATCATATTGTGTTGATGTACGTCCAACGAGGACGACCTGGATTCTTCTCTTACAAAAAAGGATTTAATTATGTTAAGTATTCATCCAGTAATACCATATGATCTGATTTTCCTGAGAAGATCCTCATGCCATACCCTGTCAAAAGCCTTAGATATATCTAGGGCTACTATCCTACCTTCCCCTGCCTTATCCGATTCATGGTATATATGTGCAGAGATTACAGTTAGGATATCTGCAGTAGAACGGGTTTGCCTAAATCGATATTGTTGGCCGGACAGAAGTTTAGCAGCTGTAAGATGGTGGACTAGAGCTTGATTAATTATGGACTGAAATATTTTGGTGAAAAGAGGGAGAAGGTTAATAGGGCGATAATTTAATGAGTCAGTTCTTTTGCCAGAATTCTTGTAAACTGGTATCACAGCAGTCTTCCAGCAGTCATGAAAAATAAAGGTCCAAGGCTTATCTATAACTTTCTCAGTCATTCATTTGACGTCATATCCGCTTACTATCTTAGAACACTCCACTTTCATGATACTAGATTCCTACAGGCTCAGCACCTTGATCCCTTCTGACTTTTCGTCCAACATATCTGATTAAATTGCTAATACGTATGTCAATAGTATTCACCCTAGACGGGTTGTGCCAGTTTCCTCCGGAGAAGAATATGTCAAGAGAATATTAAATTCACAAGTAGTCTTCAATCGCATATGTATCCCATTCAGGAGAGATGACAACACTTGGGTCTTGCAGTTCTTGCAGGGAGATGTTGACGTCTTCCTAAATACAAGGCTCTGTCGGTGGGGCATTAGAATACGCCGACTGCCCCCCTGCAGAGGGTAAAAGTCCCTCAATGGGGGTCCTGGATATGACCTTAAACTATATCCAGTGGTGAAGGCCCCAGCTTGTGGGCTTTGGGGAGTATGGAGCCACCCTTTAATTACCATTGCTCCCAGGTCCACTCTGACCCGGAGTGGTAGTACCTGTTAGGGTCCCAACTATGGGTTAAATAGAAACCGACGTGAAAACAACAAATATATTCTATTAAAAAAAAATTTTCTTCAAAATCTTTGGATTTGGCATTAAATAACCCGAAAAGGATTGATATGCCGTAAAACAAAAACGCCCAGCCAACCAACCAATCCTAAATACAACGCTTTTTATTCCCAAATAGGCACCCATCTGCTACTGACTCTTTGCTTTACTTTGGTGATCTAACAAGATTATGCTGCATAATTTATTATATGCACTAGCTAACAGACCCACTAGCTAACTCACCCACTAGTATTTATCACGTTCAGGTTCAGCAGGAGTTGTGAATATGATTGATTGGATAAAAGGCTTCGTTATTTCTAAACCAAAGCGGAAGATATGTCGAGTCATATGCTTCATCACAAACTTTCGTTATATGACTTTTAGTATAGGAAAGGTGAACTTCCTAATTTCAATCATGGTTTTGTTTACTTTATGTATACTTCTGCTTTTAAACTTTGTATGTTTTTATAGTTTTGCCCTTATATGCTAAATTAATATTCAAAATTTTCAAAAACACAAAATATTGATGATATTTATGCATATCAATATTATGTGTTTTTTTTTCTCTTTAATTTCTTTGCAATAAAAGTTATGCACAAAGTTGTTGCTTATATGCATGAAAAAAAATATAATCAAATCTATAAATATAAAAGCGAAAATGTGTGTATGTATATTTTAGTAAAGGTCATTTCGCTCCACATGTATATATATATATATATATATATATATATATATATATATATATATATATATATATATATATATATATATATATAAACGACTATATATCTTTCTTTCTTTCTTTCTGTCTCCATATTTTCAAACTCTATCTCCTCCGAAACTAAAAGTCACTGAGCGGTGCTAGGGGTCTCAAATGATTGAGTTTTTTACGGGCCGTTCATTTATAGGTCTTTAGCTGATTAAAACTGTTTTTAAGGGGTCAAAAATGGGTAAAAATTAAATAAATCCTTAAATATAAACAAGTTTATTTGTCATTTTTAATCATTTTATATGCGTGTCACGTTGGCAGGGTTGAATGCTATAGTTTCGGTTGCAATTTTAGCTGATATTTTCTTTTTACTTTTGAAATCACGACTCTATAATAATATATACGAAATCTGGACAAATTAAAATATCATATTTAAGCGTATTTTACGCCCGGGCAATATATATATATATATATATATATATATATATATATATATATATATATATATATATATATATATATAATTATAATTTTTGGCTTAAAACTCATTGGTATATGACAATTTACTGAATTACACGAACTCAGTATATTACATATAAGTCTATATATATATATATATATATATATATATATATATATATATACAGAGAGAGAGAGAGAGAGAGAGAGAGAGAGAGAGAGAGAGAGAATAAATGACAAAAAGTTATATTTCAAAATTCATGATGTTGACCATCTTATAATTTATTCCTTTAAATCAGTTGACTTATACAATTCTTGACAGTATGTTTCGTAACGTAAAACCAATCACTTAATATTATATCAATTAGTGAATCTCTTATGCCCTTAACTCATCAGAAGAAATAGCAACAATCAATCAAGCAATTCAATTGGAATATAACTTTTTGTCATTTATTTTATATATTGCTCTGTAATACATTTAGCTTCTTATATAAGGATTATCATATAATAAGAAAATATATTTCTACAGAAATATATATATATATATATATATATATATATATATATATATATATGTGTGTGTGTGTGTGTGTGTGTGTGTGTATGTGTGTGTGTGTGTGTGTGTGTGCTAGCAGAAGTACCCATCGTTGACTGGGTTCAAAAACAGCGTATAGAAAATGGACTGTGATTGATGAAAGTATGATAGGTTATGAAAAGGAGGGGGTTGTAAAGAGATATGTTTTGATACTAAAAAATTTTACCCTAAGCAAAATATGATGAAAGCAAAGATAATTTTCGCGAAAATATATTTTTTTTATATCAACTTTGTTTCCATTCGTAGCCAAGAGTGACCAACAAAATTATGTTTCCTTACAAAGAGAAAATGTTATATACATAATAATATAAATATACAGGAAGTAAATGTTACCATAGTCAATAAAAGTTACTTTTATGGTAGAAAAGTCCATTGGTTTGTATTTTTAAGAAGTTTGTAAAAAAAATTTTTTTTTTAGTTCACGAACCGGTTTAAAAAAAGAATCAAAATGGCAGTGACTTTGAAATGGAGAGTCCCGTTTTCAATTTGAAGGGTGGCCTGAGCATTCTGTGTTAACAACTTAAGAGTGTTCCGTCAACGTAAGGAATATTTATAAACATATTTTAATGTATTTTTAAATCGTTCAACCTTTGGGATGAAAAATATCAGAAAATTGGCTAAAAATATTAATTTCTTCACCCTCAACTGGGCGCTATTCTACAGGGAGGGGTCACTTTTTTCGCCGCTATTTTCGAAAGTCCTCTTTTTGATTGACTAACCTTAATCTAAACATTCGTTACTTCTGGTTTGGCGATGGGGGCAACAGCAAAGATGTCATTTTTTTTTACGTTCTTTTCCTCCTTCCCGGTATGGGTTCGAGCCTGCCTGCATACTATCACTTTTTTTTTTAACGCTCTCATTTATTTATTTATTTATTTTTTGCTCAACCAACACTTTTACACACACCTCCACTTTCTCGTCCGCCTTCACATCACGGGTTCGATCCTGCCTGTCTATTATTATTATTTTTTTTTTTTGCTCAACACACACCTCCAAACACCCGGGCAACGCCGGCCACCCAGGTTAGTTTAACAAATAAGGTTCAGTAGATATAAAGTTTTGAAATTTGTCCAAAACTTCTGGAACACTCTGTACATTTAAAGCAAATGGTAAAATAATTTATGGAAAAATCATTTAATTAGTCGTCAATGACTCGGCTCTAACAACCAATCGGTATACAATTAAGGATTAAGGAAAAACGGTTAACCAGGATCTGTTTATCAAAACATCAAAACAGATCCTGGTTAACCGTTTTTCCTTAATCCTTAAATATTTCAACAAAATGAATAAGTTTAGAGAGAGAGAGAGAGAGAGAGAGAGAGAGAGAGAGAGAGAGAGAGAGAGAGAGAGAGAGAGAGAGAGTACTTATTTATTTAACGCATTTTAAAAGTGTATATATAGACATTGAACAACCCAATCTTCCCATACACACACATGTTTGTCTTTCCCGATATGGGTAGGATTCAAACACTGTTTTCTTCTCATTTTCGTATGGTCTATGATCTTTTTCTTTTCTTGCATTTTTCTTTTTAATATCCTGAAGATGTCCCCTGAAATAGGGACGAAACGTTGATTATTTCATAATTTTATTCGGTTTTTCTTTTTTCAAAACTATATATAACTACTTCATTTATTCACATAAATTTAATATACGAAAGTATAGATTTATGCGTAAACTTTAAGTATTTACTTCAAAAGTGCTCGATACGTAGGTAGAGCTAGTTAGTAATTTATAAAATATATATGGCGATTAAGCTACACTGAATATTCTGCGTTTCATCCAACTATAGGATTCGTCAGGCTTATGCGCATAAGCCTGACGAATCCTATAGTTGGATGAAACGCAGAATATTCAGTGTAGCTTAATCGCCATATATATTTTATAAATTACTATATATATATATATATATATATACTCGAGGGTAAGGTTTAGTTAGATTTTCAGTCAGATGAGACAATAATAATATAAAGCGATCGAGAACTGGTTAGTTGTTTTTGTTTTACAGCATATCAACCCTTTTCAGGTCATTTAATGCCGAATCCAGTGATTTTAAAGAAACATTTTTTAATAGAATATATTTGTTTTTTTTTTTTTTTTAAGTCGGTTTCTATTTAACCCATAGTTGGTAGATACTACCAGTCCGGATCAGAGTGGACCTGAGAGCAATGGCAATTAAAGGGTGGCTCCACACTCCCCAAAGCCTGCAAGCTGGGGCCTCACCATCAGATATAGCTTAAGGTCATATCCAGGACAGGGATCAAGAAGTCTAATTAATTCACAGGACGATCTTTAGGCTTGAAAACAACCATCTTGTAACCTGTAAGGAAACATTCCTGTTATAACGTGGGAAGTTATTGGAAACAAACTCTGTTCATGGAAGTTCGGTCTAATTTTAACTGCACAAAGGAAGGAAAAAGAGAGCTCTTTGCAATGTTGCAAGAAAAACGTTTTTTTTTGCTGAAAGGAGGAGACACAAGCTTGAAACTCAGTCGATGGAAATACAAATAGAGTAGTGAAAGTCTAGCAATGTTTCTTCTGTGAGAAAGGCGCTGTAGAGAAGAGAAGAGATCCCACTAGATTGTGAAGTCGATTTTGTACTCTCTTAAAGTTGCATGTATGTTGTTCCATTCCTTTCTTCCAATAAATTTGTAGAATTAATTTTTTTCCATATTTTAGTGTTATTTTAAGTAGGATGACACCTACAGTAAATGTGGTATATTGGTGATTGAAATAATTCTAACTAGTATACACAAATAAAATAGACGGAAAATTATCAACGCTCCTTCATTTTCATGCACTTTCATTTTTTTTTATTGCATTTTTACTCCAAACAAGGCACATTGTTTACATTACACTTGAACTTCTGGATGTCAGTACAGTCAAGGAAGCAGGGATCTGAAAGGGAAATCCAAAGTCTAATAGTTCGAGGGAGGAAAGTATTAGAGTAGAAGGCTTTCTAGCATCTAGGTATCTTTATTGTGAAGGTGTGGGATTTTTGTATATTTATGTTGAGGGGTTTGAAGTTCTTCAGAGCACCTACCATTTACTACTACGGGTTTGAAGTTCTTTAGAGCACCTACCATTAAAATACTTGTAAAACGGGCTGAGAGATGCAACATTTCGTTGATGAGACAGAGGTTGAAGCCTAGTTGACAGTGCGAGACCTATTAGGTTGGCAAATCTGTTTTTTTTTTTTTAACCCTGTCTAAGACTGAGAGACGAGTAGCAGATGCACCAGCTCAAATGTGACAACAATACTTGATACATGGGTGAATGATGGCCTTGTAGAGATTCAGGGTACTCTCAGGCATAAGTTACTTTCTAGCATGGTAGAGAGAGCCCACCTTCTTTTCAACAGCCTCGGCAATGCTCTCGATATATCTGTTCCAACTCATGTTCCTAGTGAATGTAAAACCGAGGAGTACTTTCAGGTAATGTATCATTAACCATAGCTATCAGCGGTTGAGAAGATTTCTTGTAATTATTAAAGGAAAGCTTAGTCCTGGCAGAATTGAATGTTATCATCCATTTATATCCCCGGGTTTTCCACTATTGCCTTGGATATATGTTCATTCGTTTTCCTCCCCGTGTTTTTTATAAAGTGTCGTATCGTCAGTAAATCTACTCATCTCGGAGACAATTTTATCATGGAGGTCATTTATGAATATCAGGAGTAATAAAGGTCTAAGAATCAACCTCTGAGGCACACCTGCATATTGTTTTGACGTACGACTAACGAGGACAAACTGAATTTTTCTCTTATTTAAGAAGGATTTAATTTTGTTATGCATTTTTCCAGTAATACCATATGATTTGATTTTCATGAGAAGACTATCGTGCCATACCCTGTCACACACCTTAGATATATCTAGAGCGACTACCCTAGCTTCCCCTGCTTTATCCAATTACAGTTAGGATATCTACAGACGAACACGCTTACCTTGTGCCAAATTTCTCGAAATGTATATTTAATATGTTTTTTTTTTCAGCAAATAAATAATTCAAAGTTTGGTATCTGTTCTGTCCTTAGTCAGTGAAGGATAAGCCCTTCTAGGCTGAAGCAAATTTTATTTTTGTTCCAATCTGGAGCGCTTATTTTGACGAACTTAATTTTCTCCATGTTAAAACCCGACCTGGTATCTAACTCTTCTCTTGTGGGGGGGGGGGGCAAGTAAATATGGACCATTATGGATTTGTTAAGCATAGCAACATAGAGTAAGATGTTGATTAATACAATCTTCCTCTACCCCCTACTTTATGATGGGGCTACATTCTAAGGAGGAAATGGAAGTTGGCCTCGGAGGATATTTAAGATGGGAGTGGTCTGATAGCCAACGAGAACAACAAACATTAAAAAGAAACGTAGATCTTTCTATCCCCCTTCCTCCAAATAAAAAACTCTCAATCAAATACAGTAATGTTTTCTTTCTTTCTTTTTTTTTTTTTTTTTTTTTTTCGTTCAGGATATTTCATTTCTGGAACTTGTGTACGTTTCTCCGATTTCATCCGTCGAGGCCCCCAAAACGAAATGTTTTCGTCTATACTTAAAATAAAATGGCAGTCTTGGAACCCAGAAAGAAGCTCTTTACGCACAACATTTGAAGTAAAAACAAATTAAATTAAAACTGCTTGTTCTTATCAATCTAAAATAAAAAAAAAAACTGTCAATGGTCGAGAATTTAACACACATAAGAACAACAAATAAATCATAAAAACTTTTTTCTCCAGTGATCAAACACTGTTTATTAAAAGAAATATCAGACTTTATATAAGTAACAAATCATCATCATCATCATCATCATCATCATCATCATCATCATCATCATCATCGTCGTCGTCGTCGTTGTCGTCGTCGTCGTCGTCGTCGGCGTCGTCGTCGTCGTCGTCGTCGTCGCTGGCGTCGTCATCATCATTGTCATCATCATCATTACCATTTTATTTATTCACAATTTTTCACACCAAACAAGGCACGTTGCCACTTGAAACGCAAGGGGCTATTATTTGCAATTGTGTCTAACAGAGGACCATGGGGAGTTGAGCAGCAAGATGTCTGTTCACATTACATTTAAACTTCTGCAGCTTAATACAGCAAGAGAAGCAAAAAAAAAACAAAAAACAGGGATAGAATTCCAAAGATTAGAAGCCAGAGGAAGGAAATTTAATATTTTTTTCCGTTTTCCGGCATCTAGGGACCTCAACAGTGAAGGGATGAAATTTTGCTGCTTGTCCGATTAGTTGGGGGATGTACATCGAGCGGGGCATAAGTGCTATGGGTTGCTTAGAGCACATGCCATTAAAATACTTGTAAAACAAGCACAGAGATGCAACACTGTAGCGATGGGACAGAGATTGGAGCTTGCACGACAGTGCGGGACCTATTATATTTGAGACTGTTTTTAGGCCCTGAGAGACTAGTGGTAAATGCACCAACCTAAATGTGGCAAGAATATGCCATACGTGGGCGAATCGTGGCTTTGTAAAGATATAGAATACTCTCTCGTGTGAGTAATTTTCTAGCACGATAAAGGGAGCCCACCTTTATTGTTCCATACATGTTAACTGTGAATGTTAGACTGAAGAGGTTGAAAGACAGGTTCTTAAGTAGGGTGTTATTTGTCATGGTAATCATCGGTTGGTTGAGAAGTTGTTTTTGTGGTGATAAAGGAAAGCAGCTTAGTCTTAGCACCATAACATCATTCATTTACGTCTCCATTCCACTATAGACTGAAGGTCATTTTGTAGGGTTCTTGCCATTGCCTTTCACACGTGTACATTAGTTTTTCCTTAATATCTCTGACAGAGCATTAGCAGATATACCCGTTCGTGACACAATTTTATCAGGGAGGTCATTTATTAATATCATCTATAATAAAGATCCATGGATCGACCCCTGAACACATCTGCATTAACATGTTGTTTTGACATACATCTATGGATTTTTGTCTTGTTTAGGAAGGATCTGATTACGTTGAGCATTTGTTCAGAAATACCGTAAGATTTGCGTCAGAGGTGTGAGTTCTGTTATAGAGGCGTTGATTTAATTTGAATGAAATAAATTTTATTCAAATATAAGAGCCAGATATGCGCTAAGATGGAGTACTGTCATCATCATCATCATCATCATCTATGAACCCGGACATTCTGTTGTTGGCATGGTGCCCGGATGTTTGGAGGTGTATGTTGAGCAAAAAAAAAAAAAAAAAAAAGTGGTAGTAGAAAGGCAGGCTTGAACCCGTATCGTGAAGGAGGAAAAGAATGGGAAAAAAACGTGACGTCTTTGCTGTTACGACCACCGCCAAATCGGAAGTGACGTGGGTTTAAGTTAAGGCTAGACAATCGAAAAGAGGGGATGACTTTCGAAAATATCGGTGAAAAAAGCGACCCCTCTCTGTAGAAAAGTGCTCAGCTGAGGGTGAAGATATAAATGTTTTTGGACAATTTTTCGGTATTTGTCGTCTGAAGGGTCGAGCTTCAAAACGATACTTCTCTTGTGAAAATCCGTCGCCTCTGTCGAAAGTTTTAGGCAAATATGCAAACATACATACATTTATATATTGGTAGCTCAAATTTTCGACCCAAACCGATTAAAAAGCTTGCCCTTTCTCTGAATACCCTTTATGTAAAATTTCAAATGTTTAGACCAGAAATTGTCTGAGTAATTTGGTAGAGATCGCAAAGGTCAATTTTTTTAAAACTTTGACCCCTATTATGACCCCCTTAACATTTATTGTTTTGGCCTCTAATCAAGTCATTAAGTTAGATCCATGTCCAAGGAACCTATATCTAAAATTTCAAGTGTTTAGACCAAAAATTGTCGGAGGAGTTTGGTAGAGTTCTCAAAGATCAAATCGTTGAACGTTGACCCTTTAATAGCACAAATTCCTCGCCGAAAACGGATTACAAAGATTTTCCCAAATCTCAGTACCCTGTATATCAAATTTCGAGTCTGTAGACTGAAAATTGACAGAGTTATTTGTAGGGAAATGTACACAGGCAGACACACACATAGACAGGCACTTTCACTTTTATATATATATATATATATATATATATATATATATATAATTTAAAGGAGATTAGAATAATAGTCTAAAGAGCTAAGTGTATTTTAATGTAATAGTGAAATTACTAGTTTAATTAAAATACAGGAAATGCTCGTTGTAATTTAGATATATAATAAGCTCGATAGTTAAATGTCCTAGAGCTAATTCAATATTAAGTAATGTGATTTATAATTTAAAAATTTTTAAAATTTTTAAAATTTAAAAATCAAAATTTAATTAAATTAAAAATCAGTTTCATAAGAAGGAACAACAACAAAGTCAATTATCTGTACGATCGTTTCGGAAATCCGTGCTTTTTATTTGTGGTATACATGAAGTCACGTAGAACAATTATACATAGTTTTTTTGGTAAGCACGGTCTCCTCATCAGCAAATTTAGGAGGATTTCTATTGAATTGAAAAGACACCAAAAATAAACCTAGCATTAAAAGTAAGGCAGATGAATCTGAAAAATTGAAGTAAAAGGTTTGGATTTAAAATTTATAAGAAAATTAATAAGAAAATTGGTATAGGTTAGAGATAGAAATGAGTAGAAAAAAAAAATATTTTTTTGAATTTACATAATAAATTTGATTTAAAAATATATAGATATATAATTACCTTTTGGTTTTTCTTTTTTTGAAATCAGGAACTGTATTTAAAGTAGTCATTTAGATGTTTGCTATAGCTTTTTATTTTATTGAATGATGAATTTTAAAAGGGCGACGCTCGTGCAGTAAATTGTTTCCGTTAGCGTATTTTGATTTAAAGACGCTACAGTTAATATCTATAGAGAGAGAGTATTTATTTTGCAAGTTTTTAAGGGGAGATAATTGTCATGGCTTTATTTATTATTTGATTTACGAGTCTAAGGGCGGTAATTGGTTTAACTTAATTTATTAAAAAAAAAAAAAAAAAAAGTAATCTATTTTTACTAATGAGTAATTTTTAATGATTTAAGGTGGTTTATATTTATTAAATTTAAACCAACGTTTATGATTACATGATAGAAGCTCGTGTCTTGAATTTACTAGTTTGGTTGTGCTTTTTATATCTTCATATTTTAAAATTTTTAGGGTTTCTTTTGTACATAATGTACAAAATTTATCTCCTGGTTTATATGATTTGCAAGTCTCAATTATTTGCCATTTTAAGTTGAAAGAAATATCTAATAATAATAAAATTAATAAACTACAAAATGCAACTATACAAAATACATCGGACTGTAACTGTAGAAGAAAAAATAAATGTCCCCTACAAGGCTCATGTAAAATTAAAAATGTTATCTATAGCTGCACAGTATCAAAAACTCCAAATATACAAGAACCTATCAACAGCCATAACTCAACTACCAGATTAAATAATAACACCAACTTAAATCAATCTACCGATCAATTATTAACCAACCCACCACATTATAATCCAACAATAGACCTAACAGAAAATAATCATAATAATCAAGAGGTAATATATATTGGTTCCACATCTGGCCCAATAAAACATAGAATTTCAACGCACAAACATTCTTTTAAAAATAACTCTCTATCAAACAAAACTACTCTATCCAACTATATTTGGCAACTAAAAAATAGCAATATTTCTTTCAACTTAAAATGGCAAATAATTGAGACTTGCAAATCATATAAACCAGGAGATAAATTTTGTACATTATGTACAAAAGAAACCCTAAAAATTTTAAAATATGAAGATATAAAAAGCACAACCAAACTAGTAAATTCAAGACACGAGCTTCTATCATGTAATCATAAACGTTGGTTTAAATTTAATAAATATAAACCACCTTAAATCATTAAAAATTACTCATTAGTAAAAATAGATTACTTTTTTTTTTTTTTTTTAATAAATTAAGTTAAACCAATTACCGCCCTTAGACTCGTAAATCAAATAATAAATAAAGCCATGACAATTATCTCCCCTTAAAAACTTGCAAAATAAATACTCTCTCTCTCTATAGATATTAACTGTAGCGTCTTTAAATCAAAATACGCTAACGGAAACAATTTACTGCACGAGCGTCGCCCTTTTAAAATTCATCATTCAATAAAATAAAAAGCTATAGCAAACATCTAAATGACTACTTTAAATACAGTTCCTGATTTCAAAAAAAGAAAAACCAAAAGGTAATTATATATCTATATATTTTTAAATCAAATTTATTATGTAAATTCAAAAAAATATATTTTTTTTCTACTCATTTCTATCTCTAACCTATACCAATTTTCTTATTAATTTTCTTATAAATTTTAAATCCAAACCTTTTACTTCAATTTTTCAGATTCATCTGCCTTACTTTTAATGCTAGGTTTATTTTTGGTGTCTTTTCAATTCAATAGAAATCCTCCTAAATTTGCTGATGAGGAGACCGTGCTTACCAAAAAAACTATGTATAATTGTTCTACGTGACTTCATGTATACCACAAATAAAAAGCACGGATTTCCGAAACGATCGTACAGATAATTGACTTTGTTGTTGTTCCTTCTTATGAAACTGATTTTTAATTTAATTAAATTTTGATTTTTAAATTTTAAAAATTTTAAAAATTTTTAAATTATAAATCACATTACTTAATATATATATATATATATATATATATATATATATATATATATATATATATATATATATATATATATATATATTGGTTTCCTTGATATTTTCCTAGAAAGACATCGGGTACTCACGAGAGGAACCATGTGAAGGTTGTCAACATCGTACGTGAAAGTGAGTTTTGTGAAACGAACAGAATCCGGACTTTAGACACCCAGATCGTTCAGTCCTTGTTGTTAACCACTGAACCACTATCACCTCCATGTCTGGGGAGGTGGCGCTTGGAGCACCTTTTCCTTTCTTGTAAAAGTACAAAAACCGAATTTGCAATCCAGTGGGACACATTCTCTTTTTCTCCCTTCAAGCCTTTTTTTCACAGAAAAGATGTTGCTAGCCTCTCTCTTCTGGATTATATTCATGGCCAGTGCTTGATTGAGCTACAGCACCTGGTGACCCCTGTAAATATTCTCAGCAAGAACTCGTCTAGCCACAGCAAGGAACATTCCTTTCGCTTTCCTTACTAAAAACCTAATGAAACTTCCACAAATAAAGTTTCTTTCCTATAGCATTCCACCTGTGGGACAAAATATGATAAGTTAGCTTCTCAATCGATTACAACATGGTCGTCTCTAATGTGAACAAACATTTACTGAGACGTCCTTATAGAGAATCAATTCCTCTTCAGTAATGTTCTGCTCATCCCAGTTATTGTTTTCGGCCATATTCTGGAGGCGCTCATAAGTGTCCATCTCTTTAACACTAATTCTCAAGTGGCTCTTAGGTATTGATATGTGGTAACTAATTAGTTAAAACAAATGTACAGCATGCAGACTAAACGCTACTGTGGAGTGCATTGCGGAATGTTGGACAACTATCTGTGAGTTTATGCAGAGATATGGATATAAGGAAAACGATCTTTTTCTGTAAAAAAAAAAAATAGATGATGATATGAATGGATTTCATCTCCTTGAATAGATAATATTTTTTTTTTTACTACAACATACATTCCGTCTGTTTTTTAAATATTTTTTTTTTGGAAGGAAGAGATATTGTTTTTATGGAAACCTTCTACAAAATATACTCCACGTTGTTAAGACTGCAGGAAAAATTTGTCAGTCTGCCCAGTATTTAAAAATATAGAGATCAGTCTTCTGCCTCGCAGTACAGACCAGTTAGTCTCCTCTATGTCATAAGTAAGTGTTGTGTGGACTCACCCATGCGCAAAATATGAACTCTTCCAAACAGTATAAATAAACAGAAAGGTACCGACTCTAAAAGTGTGTGTATTGTGCAGCGCGTCAACCGCAACAATCAGTTCGACAGAAACTGGGTCATGGCTATAGCCTTTAGCTGTCAGAGACAAATGTTCTGAGTAGCCCTAGGAGATTTTCCCTCCGAGGGCTTGCCTTCCAGCTTTTTGCAGGTTTATTGCTTGTTGTCTGAGGCGCACTCACTGAGGAATGTCGACGAGGCTATTCGGACATTTTTTCAGTGCTACCCCTTTAGGGGTGCTAGCTCGTTCATTCCATATACTGAACTTTTGCGGTGGAGAGAGTTAAATATCGTGTATTGTGTAGCACGCCATATTGGCATTAAGCACTATGACTCTCATTAACTATATATTCTGTCTTGTAAATGCAAAAACCTTTTTTTTCCAGATGAATAAGCATTTGGGAATACTAGATGCAGCGAGTATTCAGGTAAGCAAGTATATATAATACCTCAGGGAGATGAACGCCCCTCCTTTGAAAAGTTTCAGATCAACCTTGGGCAAGTTGTAGCACGTGTTAGCCTACCTCTAATATTCTAAAGGATAACCATACAGCGGTTAGATGGAGTTCTTTAACCATGATTAAGGCAATACATCTAGAAAAGGCGGGATCTGTTGGAAAAAAAAAAATCAAGCGTGGTAGAAGTTGGCCCTGTACGACAATCTTCTAATCATAGTGTCAAACGATAAAATATCCACTTCCAATTTGTTATAAAACAGTATGGAAGTAGTAAGGCTCGGAAAACTGTCATGAGAATGCGCAATCTGGTCTAGCAAGAGATAACAAAACATAAATATAAATTATTTCTTCCTTTAGAGTAGTGCAGTACATGCACGTTCATCATTATACCATCCTCCCAAGCATTATCTCTTCCGTTATGATGGTAATGTAGTATATGTTTGTTCATTACAATACCATCCTCCCAGAGATTGCATTTCTTGGGAGATGTTTAAAAAAAAACAGCACCAGACACATTGTTATAATCAAGATTATCTGCTCGTTTTGACTTCCGGTTTCTACTGTCCATTTAGCTGTATAATTAGATATGGTCAAGCTGGTAAAATTGACATTCTTAATATAGAGAAAGAGGAGGGGGGGGGTAATGTTATCTGAGAGGAAGATAATCATTGCTCAGAAGGGATCATATCTTGCTTTTCACCGTCGTTCTGTCCGAGGAGTAAAAAATGTGACGTAAAAATGGACAGACCATCTTGACTATAACCGGCACTTTCTTTTTTTTTTTTTTTTTTTTTTGACTTGTTTGCAGTCTAAAATGACTTGAATGCATTTTCGTAACGGAAGTTCTTTTTATATATATACATATATTGATTTTTACTGGCATTCGACTAAGTTGACCTGTTCACCTAGACCAGTTGTTTCCAAACCTTTTTTTACATGATGTCACACTATTGAGCTCTTTAAATTCTCACGGCACGCCTATCACCAAAAATGTTAATATTTTATACTCTTTTGATATAATAAAATAACAAAATTTAGCTTGAAGGTTTGGAGCATTAGTAGTATGGTGTCTTTTCATCTAACTTGAAACCGTTACTTCATTAGAATTATAATGATGAACGTTAATGTACTGTCCTACCCTAAAGGAAGAAATAATTTATATTTATGTTTTGTTATTATATAATAATCATAGCATTATATTATATTATAGCAATATTATAGCAATATATTACATTTTATTATTATACTTATTATTATAATTATTATAATATTATATAATAGTATCATATTATATTATAGTATTATATTACATTATATTATATTGACGTTATAATAGTATTATATTATAGTCACGTTATAATAGAATTATATTATGGTCACGTTATAATAGTATTATATTATAGTCATGTTATAATAGTATTATATTATACCTATTTACTATGCCTCCCCACGGGACAGAGTTAGACACCAGGGTCGTTTTTTAACGTGGAGAAAAGGTACAAAAATAAAAATTGTCTCAGTCGTGAAGGATTTCTCCTCCACCGAAAGAGAACAAGAAATAGAAGTGCAGCATCTGAAGAACAGACACCACACTTTGATCTTGTCCCGAAGGCCAAGTGAACTTAGTCACGTTATACTAGAATTATATTATAGTCATGTTATAATAGTATTATATTTTATTGCAGTCACATTATATTAGCATTATATTATTACTAGCAGTTCAGCCCGGTTTTGCTCGGGCCCTATGTACCGTTCATAACTCTATGTGCATATGTATATATATATTAAAAAGTTTGACTCATGTCCAGGTAACCTCATCTAAAATTTCAAGTGTTTAAACCCCAAATTGGAGGAGGAGTTTGGTAGAGTTTGCAAAGGTCAACTCTTTCAACTTTACCTATTGGCAGCAAAATTTCCGCCCCAAAACTAATTAAAAAGCTTGCTGCATGTCGGAATATCCTTTAGGTAAAATTTCAAATGTTTAAACCCAAAATTGACTGAATAATTTGCTAGAGACCGCAAATGTAATTTTTTTTTTTAACTTTGACCATGTGGAAGCCAAATTTTCGTCCAAAACTCAATTAAAAAGCTTACCCTATCTCTGAATATATTTTATGTAAAATTTCAAATGTTTAGACCAAAAATTGTCTGGGTGATTTGGTAGAGACTGCAGAGGTCAAATATTTTGAAACTTTGACCCCGATTTTGACCTCTTAGCATTTATTGTTTTAGGCTCAAAGCAAGTTAAAACGTTTGATCCATGCCCATGTAACCTACATTTAAAATTTCAAGTGTTTAGACCCAAAAATAGGGGAGAAGTTTGGTAGAGTTCTCAAAGGTCAAATCGTTAAAGTTTGACCCCTTGACAGCCAAATTGCTGGCCGAAAACTGATCAAAAAGATTTTCCCAAAACTCAATACTCCTTACGCCAAATCTCGAGTCCGCAGACTGAAAGTGACAGAGTAGTTTGATAGTGAAATGACACACACACAGACGATTTCACTTTAATAGATATACTAGCAGTTCAGCTCGGCTTTGCTCGGGCCCTATCTACTGTGCATAACTTTATGTGCATATGTATATATTAAAAAGTGTGAATATGTATATTTTAAAAAGTGTGCATATGTATATATTAAAAAGTGTGCATATGTATATATTAAAAAGTGTGCATATGTATATATTAAAAAGTGTGAATATGTATATATTAAAAAATGTGCATATGTATATATTAAAAAGTGTGCATATGTATATATTAAAAAGTGTGCATATGTATATATTAAAAAATGTGCATATGTATATATTAAAAAGTGTGCATATGTATATATTAAAAAGTGTGCATATGTATATATTAAAAAGTGTGCATAGGTATATATTAAAAAGTGTGCATATGTATATATTAAAAAGTGTGCATATGTATATATTAAAAAGTGTGCATATGTATATATTAAAAAGTGTGAATATGTATATATTAAAAATGTGCATATGTATATATTAAAAAGTGTGCATATGTATATATTAAAAAGTGTGCATATGTATATATTAAAAAATGTGCATATGTATATATTAAAAAGTGTGAATATGTATATATTAAAAAGTGTGCATATGTATATATTAAAAAGTGTGAATATGTATATATTAAAAAATGTGCATATGTATATATTAAAAAGTGTGAATATGTATATATTAAAAAGTGTGCATATGTATATATTAAAAAGTGTGCATATGTATATATTAAAAATGTGCATATGTATATATTAAAAAATGTGCATATGTATATATTAAAAAGTGTGAATATGTATATATTAAAAAGTGTGAATATGTATATATTAAAAAGTGTGAATATGTATATATTAAAAAGTGTGCATATGTATATATTAAAAAGTGTGAATATGTATATATTAAAAAGTGTGCATATGTATATATTAAAAAGTGTGAATATGTATATATTAAAAATGTGCATATGTATATATTAAAAAGTGTGCATATGTATATATTAAAAAGTGTGCATATGTATATATTAAAAAGTGTGAATATGTATATATTAAAAAGTGTGCATATGCATATATTAAAAAGTGTGCATATGTATATATTAAAAAGTGTGAATATGTATATATTAAAAAGTGTGCATATGTATATATTAAAAAGTGTGCATATGTATATATTAAAAAGTGTGAATATGTATATATTAAAAAGTGTGCATATGTATATATTAAAAAGTGTGAATATGTATATATTAAAAAATGTGCACATGTATATATTAAAAAGTGTGCATATGTATATATTAAAAAGTGTGAATATGTATATATTAAAAAGTGTGAATATGTATATATTAAAAAGTGTGAATATGTATACATTAATAAGTGTGCATATGTATATATTAAAAAGTGTGCATATGTATATATTAAAAAGTGTGCATATGTATATATTAAAAAGTGTGAATATGTATATATTAAAAAGTGTGCATATGTATATATTAAAAAGTGTGAATATGTATATATTAAAAAGTGTGAATATGTATATATTAAAAAGTGTGAATATGTATATATTAAAAAGTGTGAATATGTATATATTAATAAGTGTGCATATGTATATATTAAAAAGTGTGCATATGTATATATTAAAAAGTGTGCATATGTATATATTAAAAAGTGTGAATATGTATTAATTAAAAAGTGTGAATATGTATATATTAAAAAGTGTGCATATGTATATATTAAAAAGTGTGAATATGTATATATTAAAAAGTGTGAATATGTATATATTAAAAAGTGTGAATATGTATATATTAAAAAGTGTGAATATGTATATATTAAAAGTGTGAATATGTATATATTAAAAAGTGTGCATATGTATATATTAAAAAGGGTGCATATGTATATATTAAAAAGGGTGCATATGTATATATTAAAAAGTGTGAATATGTATATATTAAAAAGTGTGCATATGTATATATTAAAAAGGGTGCATATGTATATATTAAAAAGTGTGAATATGTATATATTAAAAAGTGTGAATATGTATATATTAAAAAGTGTGCATATGTATATATTAAAAAGTGTGAATATGTATATATTAAAAAGTGTGCATATGTATATATTAAAAAGTGTGCATATGTATATATTAAAAAGGGTGCATATGTATATATTAAAAAGTGTGAATATGTATATATTACAAATGTGCATATGTATATATTAAAAAGTGTGAATATGTATATATTAAAAAGTGTGCATATGTATATATTAAAAAGGGTGCATATGTATATATTAAAAAGTGTGAATATGTATATATTACAAATGTGCATATGTATATATTAAAAAGTGTGAATATGTATATATATTAAAAATGTGCATATGTATATATTAAAAAGTGTGCATATGTATATATTAAAAAGTGTGAATATGTATATATTAAAAAGTGTGCATATGTATATATTAAAAAGTGTGCACATGTATATATTAAAAAGGGTGCATATGTATATATTAAAAAGTGTGAATATGTATATATTACAAATGTGCATATGTATATATTAAAAAGTGTGAATATGTATATATTAAAAAGTGTGCATATGTATATATTAAAAAGGGTGCATATGTATATATAAAAAAGTGTGAATATGTATAAATATTAAAAAGTGTGCATATGTATATATTAAAAAGTGTGCATATGTATATATTAAAAAGTGTGAATATGTATATATTAAAAAGTGTGCATATGTATATATTAAAAAGTGTGAATATGTATATATTAAAAAGTGTGCATATGTGCGGTAATGCCTTTCTATATGCCTTAAAGAAAAGTAAGTAGAGACCGGAGAGGCAATTTTTTAAAAACTTTGACCCCAATTTTGATCCCTTAGCATGTATTGTCTTGGGGTCAAATCAAATTAAAATGTTTGATCCATGTCCAAGTAACCTATATCTAAAATTTCAAATGTTTAGACATAAAATTGGCGGAGGAGTTTGGTAGAATCTGCAAAGATCAATTTTACCTTTTGGCAGCGAAACATTCGCCCAAAACCTGATTAAAAAGCTTGCTGCATGTCTGAATACCCTTTATGTATAATTTCCTATGTTTATACCCAAAATTGGCTGAATAGTTTGCTAGAGACCGCAAATGTAAAATCTTTTTAACTTGGACCTTTTTGAAGCCAAGTTTTCAGTCAAAAACCGATTAAAAAGCTTGCCCAAGTTTGAATACACTTTATGCAAAATTTTAAATATTTAGACCAAAAATTAGCCGAGTAATTTGATAGAGACCGCAGAGGTCAATTTTTAAAAAACTTTGACCCCAATTTTGACCCCTTAGCATTTATTGTTTTGCGCTCAAATCAAATTATAAAGTTTGATATATACCCAAGGAACCTATATCTAAAATTTCAAGTGTTCAGATTCAAAATTGGCGGGGGAGTTTGGTAGACTTCTTAAAGCTCAAACTGTTGAACTTTGACCCATTAACAGCCAAATTTCTGGCTGAAGATCGATCAAAAAGATTTTCTGAAATCTCGATACCGCTTATGTCAAATTTCGAGTCTCTAGACCGAAAATTGACAGAGTTATTGCGTAGGGAAATGTACACACAAAAACAGACAGACGAACACACACACACATTTTCACTTTTATAGATATATAGATAGATTATAATAGTATGGTATTATATTATAGTCACTTTAATAACTGATCAGAGAAATCAATATTATAATAGTATTATATGATATTATAGTCACATTATAATAGTTTTATATTATGTTATAGTCACGTTATAATAGTATTATATTATAGTCACGTTATAATAGCATAATATTATATAATAGTCACTTTAATTATAGATCAGAGGAATCAACTTTACGTTGTAATATATTACTTGTTGTCTGGCACGAATGCCCACGTGATATTGTTTTCTGACTACAGTCTGACATTAAGGCACCTTTATATCACGTCCAGATCTCACGATTAAGCAAATAAATGACAAATCATAGGCCAAAAAGGAACAGGTAATCATTTTTGTTGTTTTTAGTTAATAGATTCGAATGCGATTATCTAAAAGGTACGTAAGCGGCCATGTTCATTACTTCCTATCTATTTCAGGTGCTGTGAGATGAAGAATTGTCCGCCTCTGCAACAAACCGCGACAATGCCATAGCAAAAGACAATGACACAAAGTCAGATCAAAGGCAAGCTGAAGACGGTTGGATTGATTACTGCGGAAAAATAAAAATATTGGACAATTTAAACAAACGATTTATACAGGGTGACCCCCTCCCCTAAAACGGGCCCCAACTATAATTAGGCCCCCGTTTCTTCGTGTTTTGTCTGAATGAAATGAAACTTTGGTCATAACTAGTTCAAAACATCACATCAAAACGCTAGGGTCTTTGGCCTTTTTTTTTTCTCCGTTCTACAGCATATGTTCTAGATGGCCTCCATTTAGCTTTTTTTTTGGGGGGGGGAGTCACCCTGTATAACATTTTATTTTCTCTTTTCTTATCGTTCAATCGTCGACATCATGTAAGTAATAATAAGTGAGCCTTTATTGCTACAAACAATTCCGGTTAAAACGATATGAAAACTTTGCATATAACAACTTGTAGCTTTCATCTATTAGCTTGACGCGAAAGTTCTTGCGGGATTTTTAATCTTGATTTCAAATGATATATTTTCATATAAGTTTTCGTTATAACACCTTTACTTTACATATGATTTTAAAGAGCGGCGGTGATGAGAATCTTGAAGATGATGAGCATAGTGGTCGGCTATCGGATGTTGACAACGGTCAATCAAGAGCCTTAGTCGAAGCCAATCCTTGCTCAACTGTTCAAGAACTTGCTTCTAAATTAGATGTAGCGTATACGACGATTTCCAACCACTTGAGAGAGATTAGAAGAACAAAAAAAAACTTGATAAACGAATTGAACTACAACCAAAAGAAACGCCATTATGCCATTTTATGCAACAAGAACGATCCGTTTCTCGACCAGGTTGCGATGAAAAGTAGAGCCTTAAACACGGTAAGTTCGAGAAAAGGTGTTATAAATAATAAACTAGACAAAATACTATTAAAAAAACACCGAATATATGCCAACTTATGTCACGGTAACATATAATGAGCGAATTTCTAACAGTATTTTGTCTAGTTTATTATTTATAACACCTTTTCTCGAACTTACCGTGTTTAAGAGAGAGTCGGCCGCCATTTTGAATTGTCCAATACATCGGTAAACACTGCATGCTTTTCGAGCTGAATAAATATGTTACATTGAATAAAAACACAAAAAATATATCCAGTTTGGTAGAAAAGTAACTTATCTTGCCTTTGATAGCATTTATTTGTCATATATTTGTTTTTTGACAACTTTTTCGAATCTATGTGTACAGTAATAGAAACCCCATTATTGTTAACATGTATATTTTTATAATGATGTCTATAAGTTTATTGCATATTTTTATAATGATGTCTATAAGTTTGTTGTATATTTTATAATGATGTCTATAAGTTTGTTGCATATTTTATAATGATGCCTATAAGTTAATTGCATATTTTTATGATGATGTCTATAAGTTTATTGTATATTTTCATAATGATGTCTATAAGTTTATTGTATATTTTTTATAATGATGTCTATAAGTTTATTGTATATTTTTATAATGATGTCTATAAGTTTATTGTATATTCTTATAATGATGTCTATAAGTTTATTGTATATTTTTATAATGATGTCTATAAGTTAATTGCATATTTTTATAATGATGTCTATAAGTTTATTGCATATTTTTTATAATGATGTCTATAAGTTTATTGTATATTTTTATAATGATGTCTATAAGTTTACTGTATATTCTTATAATGATGTCTATAAGTTTATTGCATATTTTTATAATGATGTCTATAAGTTTATTGTATATTTTTATAATGATGTCTATAAGTTTATTGTATATTCTTATAATGATGTCTATAAGTTTATTGCATATTTTTATAATGATGTCTATAAGTTTATTGTATATTCTTATAATGATGTCTATAAGTTTGTTGCATATTTTTTATAATGATGTCTATAAGTTTATTGTATATTTTTTATAATGATGTCTATAAGTTTATTGTATATTTTTATAATGATGTCTATAAGTTTATTGTATATTTTTATAATGATGGCTATAAGTTTATTGTATATTTTTATAATGATGTCTATAAGTTTATTGTATATTATTATTATGATGTCTATAAGTTTATTGCATATTTTTAAAATGATGTCTATAAGTTTATTGTATACTTTTATTATAATGTCTATAAGTTTATTGTATATTTTTATAATGATGTCTATAAGTTTATTGTATACTTTTATAATGATGTCTATAAGTTTATTGTATATTTTTATAATGATGTCTATAAGTTTATTGCATATTTTTATAATGATGTCTATAAGTTTATTGAATACTTTTAAAATAATGTCTATAAGTTTATTGCATATTTTTTATAATGATGTCTGTAAGTTTATTGTATATTTTTATAATGATGTCTATAAGTTTATTGTATATTTTTATAATGATGTCTATAAGTTTATTGTATATTTTTATAATGATGTCTATAAGTTTATTGTATATTTTTATAATGATGTCTATAAGTTTATTGTATATTTTTATAATGATGTCTATAAGTTTATTGTATATTTTTATAATGATGTCTATAAGTTTATTGTATATTTTATAATGATGTCTATGTTTATTGCATATTTTTCATAATGATGTCTCTAAGTTTATTGTATATTTTTATAATGATGTCTATAAGTTTATTGTATATTTTTATAATGATGTCTATAAGTTTATTGTATATTTTTATAATGATGGCTATAAGTTTATTGTATATTTTTATAATGATGTCTATAAGTTTATTGCATATTTTTATAATGATGTCTATAAGTTTATTGTATATTTTGATAATGATGTCTATAAGTTAATTGCATATTTTTATAACTATGTCTATTAGTTAATTGCATATTTTCATAATGATGTCTAAAGTTATTTTGTATATTTTTATAACTATGTCTATAAGTTTATTGCATATTTTTATAATGATGTCTATAAGTTAATTGCATATTTTTATAACTATGTCTATAAGTTAATTGCATATTTTCATAATGATGTCTAAAGTTATTTTGTATATTTTTATAATGATGTCTATAAGTTTATTGCATATTTTTATAATGATGTCTATAAGTTTATTGTATATTTTTATAATGATGTCTATAAGTTTATTGTATATTTTTATAATGATGTCTATAAGTTTATTGCATATTTTTATAATGATGTCTATAAGTTTATTGTATATTTTTATAATGATGTCTATAAGTTTATTGCATATTCTTATAATGATGTCTATAAGTTTATTGCATATTTTTTATAATGATGTCTATAAGTTTATTGTATATTTTTATAATGATGTCTATAAGTTTATTGTATATTTTTATAATGATGTCTATAAGTTTATTGCATATTTTTATAATGATGTCTATAAGTTTATTGCATATTCTTATAATGATGTCTATAAGTTTATTGCATATTTTTATAATGATGTCTATAAGTTTTTGGCATATTTATGCTTAACATCTTTCTTGTTGATTTTCGAGATAAAAATTAAATCGAAAAGATTAAAAAATAAATTCTTAAATAAACTAAAAGCAGTGGGGAATAATTGCAAAATTATTATTTTTTTAAATTTTCTCGCAAATATTTGTTTCTTGACAAGTTAATATATATTTGTAGCATGGCACTGAACTATATGTGATAACAAAATATTATGACGTCGACAAGAAAAAAAGGAACACAAAGACAAATGAAAAATGTTTTTAAAAAATCGTATTTATAAAAAAGAGAGGAAAGGAAGAACGTTTCCTTGCAAAAACAGTCGTGTTTTTGCGGAACTTATCTGTATGATTCGTCCTCTTTACGGTGTATGCTTCCTTTGTCGCTTTGGCCTGGTTTGGACAGAAAGCCTTGAGTTGTTCTGTGCTGTGTCGAAAATCCTCACACGTGATAGGTGTTAAAATGACGGAGAGAGCTGGCAGACACGTTTTTGAGAGCCCAACAGGCAAAAGAGCAAAGGAACTTGTAAAAACCGCTCTCGTGGGTGTTAGTGAGGATCTAAAAAAGAAAGTCTGTGATTGGTTGTTTTCCGTCCAATCACAGGACACCCCGTTAGTGACTGCTTAATAATTCCAATAATAAAGAGCATGATTGGAAACTGCTGCTAAGAGAAGATAATGAAAAGAGGTGTGATGAACGTGGCACCAAAAAAGAAAACTATCTAAAGGATTTTTATTTCAATTAAATAAATAGTCTATAAGGAAAGAGCTGCTGGAGTAGATGATGATATCTTGCTTGTCACCGTCGTCCAGTCCGAGAAGAAGAAACTTGAAGTAATAACGAACAATCTTGATAATAATCGGTACTTTCTATTATTTTCTTTTGTTTTTTTTTAGTTTTGAGTTTAACATGAATTAGATTCATTTTCGCAACGGAAGTTCTTTTTCATATTGTTACAAATACATTTCATTTTGGATTATTTTTCGACTAAGTTTGCTTATACATCGAGACATTTGTCAAAATTAAAACAATTTAGTAGGAAAATATTTAATATTTTTCTCATGTCAGTGCAAAAGAACTTTTATTATTATTATTATTATTATTATTATTATTATTATTATTATTATTATTATTATTGTTGTTGTTTATCTTCTTCTTCTTCTTCTTCTTCTTCTTCAACAGTAGGCAAGATCGGAAGATGCTGTTAATTTTAGCGTACATGATCGCTGCTAGACGTAGAAGGCAAGATTTTTTTTCTTTGCTCAACAGACACATCCAAACACCCGGGCGACGCCGGGCTGAAATGCTTGTATTTAAAAAAAGACAAATAGCGGCGAGGTCTCTGTTGAATACGATGGGTTTGGGAAAGTGAGTTCAAACTAAAAACAAATTATACAAAATATTGTTAGAAACCCAGACAATATATGTTACCGTGACATAGGTTGATATACATTGAGTGAGATTATCACTATATTGACATATTGACATGGGATAAGAAGCAACCTTAGAAGTTAGTGTCAGCAGTGAGTCCAAGTTAAACAGAACTATGGCCGAAAAGATAAGGAAATACAAAGACCTTATGGTCGACATGAAAAAAACAGCAACTAATTGTCATAATTACTGCTATTATTATTATCATAATTATTATTATTATTATTATTATTATTATTATTATTATTATTATTATTATTATTATTATTATCATTATTATTATCATTATTATTATTATTATTATTATTATTATTATTATTATTATTATTATTATTAGGAAATACAAAGACCTTATGGTCGACATGAAAAAAAAACAACTAATTGTCATAATTACTGCTATTATTATTATCATTATTATTATTATTATTATTATTATTATTATTATTATTATTATTATTATTATCATCATCATCATCATTATTATTATTATTATTATTATTATTATTATTATTATTATTATTAGGAAATACAAAGACCTTATGGTCGACATGAAAAAAAAACCCTGTAATCTTAGCAACATCTTAATCATTCCAGCAACCTGAGTCATGAAAAAGAATTAACAAAAAAAAAAAAAAAAAAAAAAACTACCTGGCAAATATACCCGGTGAACCAAATGCAAGAGAGATACAAGCAATAGCACTTAAAGGGGCGTTTAGAACCTTAAAGACAAATAGATAAGAAAATAAATAAAAAATAATTCAAAGTTCAAATCAGATCCCCTCGATGCGGCCCAACACTAGCTCATACAAGGAATAGTGCACCTTCTACTAAGGTTGTTACCTCAAGTAACAACTGGATACTCCAGCAGACTAGATGAATTCCTATCCTAGAATCCAGCAAAATTAAAGATAAACGATAACATGATTAAATGACCAATTTTGTGGATGGAAATTAATGTTTACTAACTTAACGTTTGAGAGAGAGTTGAATCTGGATTGAACAATCAGATATCTATATATCCATATAAAACTGAATCTTGTCCACTAAAAATATGGTAATATATATATATATATATATATATATATATATATATATATATATATATATATATATATATAGAGAGAGAGAGAGAGAGAGAGAGAGAGAGAGAAAGAAAGAGAGAGAGAGTCTAAAGAAGCTTTAGAATAAAAAAAAGCAAAAATAAAACTATACAATGCAGTTTGAATTTTCGGAAGAAAAAAAAATATTAACTTTAACCTATCGCAGACTTAGCACCTACATAATCCGACTTCTAAAACTTTTATTATAATAAAAGAGAATTAATTTATATAAGGATGGAAGAAAAAGGCATTAACTAAAGTTGTTAAATAGGAATAGACTTAGCACTTGCATAAGTCGATTTCGCAAAAGTCTTCAATTTTAAAACAGAATTTAACTACATGAGGATGAAAAGAGAAAACCTTAACTAAAATTTTGTAAATTGGAAACGGGGATCATCAGCTGCTTACCATGAAATTTAAAAACAGGACAGCTGTTAAATACATGGCTCTCCAGTGGATAATACCACTTCCCCAATAAAAAAGGTAAAGTAATACGGTTACTATTCTTACTAATATATGAAAAGAAAATAGATAAATAAAATAAAAAATAAAAAGATAAACTATTAATAAGTTTAGGATTACAAGATCCATTTTGCGACATGTTAACTAGCATATAAATGCTATGAGAATAAAAATACATAAAAGCTTAAGTACCTTAGGTACCAGAAAGGCAAATAGATAAGAGGAAGGAAACCTAGCCATACATATTTAAAAACCAAATATATAGTCTAAAGAAACTTTAGAATAAAAAAATGCAAAAATAAAGAACCGATCGCAGACTTATATATCCGTATTTATTATCTGCTTTTTTCTCTATTCACCCTCTTTTTTTTAAAACCCTTTTCTATTTGCTATCCGTCTCCTTTTCTCTTTTCTTTAATGATCACCATATATTTTAAAAGTTTTTAACGACCCCATTTTCAATTTTGGTTTTGGTTTCGATTCTAGCGGATGGCACATAAATTATAAATATATATTTTTACTTTTGAAATCATGACTATATATTGGGGACTATATAATATGAAATAATCGATAGAAATGACTATAATAATAAATGCGAAATCTACGTAAGCTAAAATATCATATTTAAGCGTATTTTACTACCGGGCAACGCCGAGCGCCCCAGTTAGTCTCATATAGAAATCAATTGTTAGTCGCAGGAAGAGACCGCTTGATTTCTGAAAACTTACTGAAGTCAAATGAGAATTTGGCCTGAGAAAGCTCAGCTTATTTTCTGCCGAAACGGATCCACGTCTAAAAATGCCGAACCACATTGTTTGTATAAATAAAATAAATAAATAAGATAAATAATCATAGAACTCTACTTTTATTGAGCACTTTTGTATGGACACCGTAGGATTTCGCTGGATTAGCTCTAATTATCAAAGTATCACTGGAATTAATATGGCTTGAGAACCTTCCAACATGGTGTTAGATGTTTTTTTTTCTCTGAATGTCGTCTTTAAAGTGAGTTTTTTTTTTTTAAATTATTTTGCTGAATTTTTTAGATAAGATTTGATTATTCGTATTATTTGGTTTCTTCAGATAACTGTTCTCCAGATGAGAACTCGACACTCAAATACAATTGCGAATTACTTATGACTTCTAACCAGTCACGGCTGACGGAACGAGATCATTCTACCCCCTTGAGTGTAATAAACGATGCTGTTCGAAATTCTGTGCTGATTCTCGAGTTCGACAGAAAGATTCCCGAGTTTGACAAAATACATCTGAAGAAGGTCGGAGGTTACATCGACCGAAATGTTGTGAAATACTCGATGAGAACAGAATCCAAATGATATGAATTAGTTTTTCATGATTTTGACTTGCTGCCCTTCTCATCTTTATTAAACACCATAGTGGCTAAGGAAGAGTCACAAAGAAAGACGCGAACAACAAGTTTATATAGACAGAATATATTGTGCAAGAAAGTGATGCAAAGAAAAGTTGTCGATGTTTCCGATTGTTAAGTTAGACAGTCTGTAGTCTCGCGTTATGTTGTGATAATTCACACACAAGAGTATTAACTCTCGGGTTTTTATAATGAATAGAAGAGTTCATTATGAGTGAAATGGCAAATCCCCATAACACCTTCCTCCTTAACCTTTACTCCGTACAAATATTTTTTCCTTTTTGGATCGATAGTTAAAAGTCCGTTAATTTCCTTTTTTTTTTGCGATCGGCATCGATCTAGATCTGCTTGAGGTCGTTCGATGTCGAAAGTGTCATATTATCCCAATGACTTCTTTTTCGTGAATTACATCGATTGGATCATCCAACGGACGCTTTCTTATTTGATTACGGTGTCTTTAGTCCGTGAATTTCGGACCTTGGCTGATGTACAGCATATTTCCCATACTCTTGTCTGTTGTATCTAGTCCCCAGAAAGATTATGTGTTTTATAAAATAATTTTTCTCCTGGGTTCCTTTTCTTGGATTTTCTAAAGTTTGTTAGGCACAATAAAGATCCTTCTCAATTTTGTTTGCTTTGGCAAAAAATTTTCAAATACGGGTTTTATCGTTCGCTGGAACATGGTCTTCGTAGGAATACTGATGATTGTGCGTAAGTATTAAGTGTAATCCTATAGACCAGTAGAGACTATTACAGTGCAGTTTCTGTGGGTGTGTCACATGCTTTCTTGAGTACTTCAAAGTGGCAATGAAGCGTTCCGCCTGCCCGTTTGATCGCGGGTGTTACTAGGTAATAGTAATCCTCCATTGACCACGCAAAATTTATATGAATTCTAGACTAGGGTTGGTTTGTTTTGCTCCATGGCTTAAAAGTGATTGCGGTGCATTTGCTGTAAAAAAAAAAAAAAAACCTTGCATGTTTTTGATGTCGTTGTACATCTGCAGCCGATATACATAATTACGCATGAGACTCTTCATCCTGTTTATACCTGGGTAACCCATATGAAAATCTCTTACTATCCCTTTTTGTAATGCTTTTGGTATGACGACCCTCTCACTGTATAGTAGAATGACATCACGCATAGAAAAACTGTCCTGTATTTTCTGATCTTTATTGACGAATCTGTTTTATTTAGCACTAATAGATTCGTCTATTTGTGCTTCGTGATTAATTTCATGTAGTGTCATTATCAAGCATCAACGAAGTTGTTTTTCAATGCTGTGAATTGAATGATACAAGACAGCTACAAGGGGTATGCAATAAGTAATGCCCCTGACCCACTTCCCATAGCAGTAGATCGACGAAACTTGGCACAGTTATTAGTCTTTCTCTACATAGGAACCACCCAGAGATATGCATTTCTCCGATAGTTTGATACAGCTCTGGATACCGTTTTTGTAGAACACCTAAGGTTGGTCCTCCAACCATGACGTGACTTCAGAAATCAAGGCTGCATCATCTGGGAAACGCTTTCCTTTCAAAAAAACTTCATGGCTGGGAAGAGGTGAAAGTCAGAGGGTGCAAGATCAGGAGAATAGGGAGGATGGAGGAGGATTTCATAACCATACGCCCGTGCTTCTGATCTGGCGACATGCGAATTGTGGACCGGCGCGTTGTCCTGCCATGCTGATCTTGCCCCGCCTCTTGAGATTGATAGCTTCCCTTAATTTCCTCAAAAGTGAAGCATAATAGGCTCCTGTAATTGTGTTACCCTTTACCAGAAAATCTGTCATCACTAGTCCGTCCTGGTCCCAGAAGACTGTGACCATGACCTTACCAGCGGAGGGCTGCACTCTTGCCTTCTTTGGAGGTGGTTAGTCCAAGTGCTTCCACTGCATTGACTGGGCTTTGGTTTCTGGATCATAGTGATGGACCCAGGTTTCATCCTGTGCAATCAGTCTTTTGAAAAACTTTGGCTCATCTTCTTGGCACATCTCCAAATTACTCCTCGGGCACTCGACGCGTTCTCGCTTCTGGAATGGTGTGAGCAACCTGGGAATCCATCTGGCAGACACCTTATGCATATACAAATGGCCATGAATGATAGTTTCCACAGATCCTGTACTAATCTTGACATCTTGGGCTATTTGGCGAATAGTAATGCGCCGATCTTCCAAAATGGCAGCCTCAACTTGACGGACAGATGCCTCATCAATGGCAGAAGGGGGCGACCAGGTCTGGGAGCTGTTTCCACAGACTTCCGACCATGTTTAAATTCACGATGCCAGCGTTTTACAAGGTCATATGATGGAGCATTATCACCATAAGTTCCTTTCATTTCATCAAAAGTCTCCTGTGGTGTGCGTCCTTTCAAATACAAAAAACCGGATCACTGCTCGACATTCAACAGGTTCCATTTCACACCTGACTCAGTTCAAACACCTGTAAAACAGAAGCCACAATTAGTTCAGAGCTGTAATTTGCCACATAACCCGTAGAGATATAAATTATTGCACATGCAAAATTTCAGCTAGATCAGTCATCGGGAAGTGGGTCAGGGACATTACTTATTGCACACCCCTAGTATTTGCTTCTTTTTACGTAGTTATTTTTAAGCGTAGCCATTGATAGGAGGATCCTTGTTTTGTGGACCGAGATTAATTTTTTATTACTAGCGGGGGTACCCGGCGTTCCATGGGTGTTTGGAGGTGTGTATATAGGAGGGGATATCCTGTTTTAATATTATAAAAAAAACACGATGCTAAAAAAATTGGAAAAACCCAAACAAAGCAAAATCGCGTAAAAACAAAAAGGAAAAAAAGGTGTAAAAGAGGAAAAAAGTTTAGGTAGGAAGATAGGCTCGAACCCGAAACATCGAAGCTAAGTCAAAAAACAAAACAAAAAACAAAGAAAAAAGCCCGACACGTTACCTCTACGCCAAAGAGACGTACAATTGAGAAGGGATAAAATGAAACTTTTAAAAACACTTGGAGGTGGTTTTAAACTAACGTCAATGTTTTCTAGGTCAAACATGACGTCATTATCGTAGTAGCAGGATGAGATAAAATGAAAGAACGATTTTGTTGGCATCACTCCCTGTAGAAAACTGATGATTTTAGGGCGAAGGAATTACTGTTTTTGGCCAATTTCTCGATATTTGTCGGGCGAAGGTTCGAGCTTTAAAATGATACTAATCTCGTGAAAATCCTCTGTCGAAAGTTGTTGTGAGACATACAAACACACACACACACACACACACAAACACACACACACACACACACACACACACACACACGCACACACACACATTTTCGCTTATATATACAGCTAGCGGGGGGTACCCGGCGTTGCCCGGGTGTTTGGAGGTGTGTGTGTGGTTTTGGGTAAATCAAAACTCCGGGGGGGGGGAGTAAAATAATACAAAAAGTTTTGGTAGGTAAGTATGAGGATCGAACCCGAACCCGAACCCTTGCGTCAAAGTTGGAAATTAAAGTGTGAAAAAAATACTAACGGAAACACGTTTGAATTTATTTAACTATTTAGAATTGGCAGGTGCACGCTTTAATGAGGTGAACTTTGACTGCGAGGTAGTATTTCATTTACTGCGGGAATGCTTTTTTATTTTTATTTTCCCAAGATGTTGAGGGGGGGACCAGCTCCCCATAAAAGGGGGATTGTCTAAATTGAATAGCAATTGTCTGATATAAGGAAAATATTTCCAAATTGATCAAATGTGATTGCTTTCGAACATTTCCGGCGATCGCGACCGGAAAATACCGCCAGAATTAGTGCCGCTGTTATTATACGAAAAAACCTAATCCACATGCGGCAAGCGAAAAATGTTGAATATTTATCTTTTCGAAGTCGAGCAAATTAAATAGACAGGCGACCTCCGTTGTTAACTCGTAGATATTATGATTTATATAAAAAGTTTTAAGAAGTTGTGAGCCGATTGACCGCTTCTCAGAAAAAAAGGCCTTTTACAGACATACACAAAAAGCGAACATACATACATACATACATACATACATACATACATTTTCGCTTTTATATTTATAGATGAATTTGAGATTTAAACATAGAGACCATCAAAAGAAAGCAACTTGGTATAAAAAATAGATTCCACATTTTTTTTTTTATCAAGTTCACTATTTAAAAGAAAGCGTATATCTGCCAAGAGTTAAAAAATGCTTAGAGACAATTAGGAATAAAAACAACTTTACGTTTTCCACTGTTAACAATTATATAACTGCTTGGTCCATCTCCGGCGTAACCTTGGACAAAAATGTCTCAACTGAAGTTTTTATGTATCCCTATATGTGTCTCATATTGAAGGATCTGTTAGTTATTCACACTGACTGTCATATTGGTCCCCCGACAAAAGGAGGGTGGACCTGTAAATTCATGCTTGTCTGTTCGTCTGTCCGCACTTTTCTCAATAACTACGTCTTGGGATTTTTTAAAATTATGCACAAACATTAAACATGAGATGAGTAAAAATGTAACAGAACGGATTTTCCTGGAAAACTCCAGTTGCCCCCCTAGGGGTGCCTTTCGGGTTAAAAATGGCTAAAATTGAGACTTTTGTGCTTATTAAAAAAAAATTGATGCCTTGGATTTTTATAAAACTTTCTGAAAAGTTGTAACTAACTGATTTCTATATAATTTTGTTTGTCTGTACTTTGCAATAAGTCTTGGGTGTGCTCCAGTAGCTCTTTTAGGGCTAATATAAACACTCCATATTTGTCCAAAATTTTCTTTGTGTGTCTATTTAGCAGTTTTGCATTGTGCTGAACTCAAATTTAAATATGCTAAGGCTTTGGGTACCTTTAAGGCTTAATGGGGAGCAAATGATGGACTTAGTTTTCTTTTTTTGCATGGTGCAGACCTCAAATTTACATATGTTATGACTTAAGACTGCACCGTTTGTTCATTTTTACCAGGAGTTGACAACCCCTGGGGACTTTTTGGGCTTACTGTGGTGGTGTTGGGGGGGAGCAAATGCTGAACTTAGTCATTTCTTTTATGCCACGTTCACTGTACATTCACGGGGGACCATGCATGTTTCACTTGTTTTTTTTTTCTTTTAGCTTCTCTCGGAATGGAACTTTCTCACCAGGGTCTTTTCTCGCCTCTGTTTGGAGTATTTACTGACGTTGTGCTTCCAATATACCTGACAGTCTTCTGGTTTTAATTGAATTTAATTAAAACAAACTATTATTGACCGTGCAGTTTAATTTTGGTGGGGTTGATCTATTTTGAAAATTTCTACCACTCCCACACATTCGACTAAGATTGCTCAAGAATTCCTTGGGAGTGAGTGTCTGTTTCTGTTGTTGCGTAAGTCTTCTTGGTTTTCCGCGTGTACCAACAGTACCGAGGCGGTTTTGACTATTGGCTGCTTTTTGACATAGACAAGAGGAACTGCCCATTGACAGAATACAACTTTTGATAGGATACAGGTTTTTACAAGTTTTTTTTGTTGTTGTTTGTTTTACGTTCCCCGTTAATTTTCCTCAAAGGAAACAAAATGAATACGGCTTTGAACACGTGATAAACATTTTTCAATTTTCAATGTATTTTTTTTCTTTCTTAATGATCAACACAATGTCGATCATGCTGTTAAGAAAATAAATTTACAAATCAATCTTTCAATTAAAATTCACCTTTTTTTGGATTGTCAGAAACAAAAAGTTAAAATCAATTTTTTTTTTGCTTAACATTTATATATATATATATATATATATATATATATATATATATGAGTCTGATGAGTACCAAATGCCTGATTATTTGGGAATAGCAGGCACTGTATGTGCTCTCCGCTTATCGTAACATTGTTTATAGTCGTCCTAAAATTTTACTTTCCACTGGAATATAAAAGTGCTACTCAGGAGAGGTGTGGTTGAGATTGCGTAACTCTTACCACAATAATTTCACGTCCAAGTTATAGCATTATCAGTGATATTCATCAAAATCATTAAATGGACCCCCACACATATATATGTGTGTGTGTGTGTGTGTGTGTGTGAGTGTGTCCGTTTAATGATTTTGATGACGCATATATATATATATATATATATGTGTCGGGGGGTGTATGCGCGTGTGTGTGTGCTTATAAACACACACTCACATACACACATATCTACACAAACATGCAAATATATCTATACTCACATATATGTTCGCGTGCGTGTCTGAGTGTGTGTACACACACACACACACACACACACACACACACACACACACACATATATATATATATATATATATATATACATATATATATATGTGTGTGTGGGGGGGGGAGGTACCAAGTTGGTTAAAGGGAAAATTATTCTCAGCTCGCATTTAGGTAAAAATGAACTTTCGTAAATAATTGAATTCATTCAAAACATATCGTTAAAACCAAAACAAAACAACATCTAAGTAAATCGCGATACATCCAGAAAGTAGTGCGAGATGGGTCAGCGGTATGGGGTTTAGGCTCGTTACCGTGGTGTCCCGATTCCGAAACTCGCTAAATTCAGCCACTATGAGTCGTAGCCGACGAAACACGTGTCATTAGATAATTATATTTTAAAAATAATATATATACCGCTCCCCATGTGGGGGTACCAAGTTGGTTAAAGGGAAAATTATTCCCAACTCGCATTTAGGTAAAAATGCACTTTCGTAAATAATTGAATTCATTCAAAACATCGCTTAAAACAAAACAAAACAACATATATATATATATATATATATATATATATATATATATATATATATATATATATATATATATATATATATAAGCGCAATTTGGATCACCACCTGTCCGTCTTTCGATTAAAATTTTAGCCCACTTCCTTAGCAGAGGAAATTTTAAGTCAATGAGCTCAACCTTTTTGAAACACACACACACGCGCGCGCATGCTCGCACGCGCACACACACGCTCATATGTGCGTGTAGTGCGTGTGTGTGCGCGTGTGAACGCCCCGAAAATTCGTTAAATAAAAAATGAAAACACCAAACGATTCTCTAGTTTCCAATTGGACTGGTCATGCATAATCTAATAATAAAGGCAAAAAAGTGAGGGATCAATAGTTTTCTGCGTTTCCTCATGGTATTGCTTAAAATATTAAAAAATACATATATTTTGAGTGGATAAATATTAAGATGTTTAAGCCCTACCGTTTTAAAAATACATAATTAGGAGCAGTAATGAAATTCCAGCGTTAACAGAGTTGTAAAATGTATTTTTAATAATAATAATAATGATGATTCAATTCAATGCAGGGAATACCACAGATTCCTTTTAGAGAAGTGCGACTCGATTGTTGATGTGTACGCACTCGTCACTGGCCACTGAATGACCTCCATGTTGGATTGACCGCTGGTTGTATGACGTGTCAGTTGTTCATTGGCTCGGTGATATTCACGCAGTGTGCCTTTTATCTAAATCTGGCAGCAAACTATCTAGAGTAAGGGGTAAATAAGAGAGAGAGAGAGAGAGAGAGAGAGAGAGAGAGAGAGAGGGAGAGAGAGAGGGGGAGTGGGAGGTGAGCAGGACTCAATAGAACGAAAAGAGGAATTTCTCAGAGCAGTAGATGAGAGAGGGGAGGATAAATATAAAGACAGTTGAAATGGAGAAGGGGAGGACGAAATGAAAAAAAAAAAAGAAAAAAGAAGAAAGATGTTAGGGCTGACGGTGTGAGAAAGTGAGAATAGCTGCGTTGTGTTAAAATATTTGCGTGAAAAAATATACACACCCTAACCCTAACAAAGACAATGACAAATCGAGCTTTGTGGCTCTCTGAGGGGTGGTAGCAGTGTCGCACGAGCAAAGGCATCTGTGTGTGTGTGTGTGTGTGTGTGTGTGTGTGTGTGTGTGTGTGTGTGTGTGTGTGTGTGTGTGTGTGTGAATGACCCTGGAAAGTGTTCTAAAACGCTGCCCTCATCCACTCAAAAAAAAAAAAAAAAAAAAAAGAAAAGAAGAAAACCCATCATAACATCTTGCGTTCCATAAGAAAATAGGCTGCAAGTCAAGCTTACATTGACAGAGCAAGTCGTTCGGAACTCGTTCGCGTACTTACACGAGGAGGAAAGAAACCGACTTGCAATCTCCCTCGCTTCTGTATTGTATAGAAGCTGCCTCTCCTAGCATCAGGAACCGATCGTGGCCCACGCATTCCCACCCAAGACACGGGATAGGAACATCCAAAAAACGAGTGGGATTCTGATCCGACGTTGTCTATCTCCTACTGCATCTCCTCCCGCCAGAGCCTCCAATGGATGCGTTCAGTAAGGAGTCAATTAGTTAGTTTCTTTTCGCCCCTAAATAAGGAATATTGCCACTTGGAACGTAAGCGGTTACTGTTTGGGATCATGCCGAACGGAAGTTGTGAGAAGTTGAGCAGCGAGACGTCTATTCACGAACGATAACATTTTCGCCCTGAAGTAAACAACACTAGAGCTTTATTTTAAATAGTTTATTGAAAAAATCAATTCAAGTCACTTGATTATGTAGTAGAGCTGACATCTATTTAATGTAGCCGCATTCAGCCTCAATCACTGCCTTGATACAGGTTTGGAATTGGGAGCATGTCTTTTTCACAAGCGCCAGCGAATACTCGGCGAATACTCGGCGAATACTTGGCGAATACTCGGCGAATGGCGGCGATCAGGCTGGCTTTGGTGTTATGGGAGGTCATGTCGGTGATGTTCTCGACATATGACGAAACGAGTTCAGGCTGGAAGAGAAGGGAGGCCAGTGAGAGAAGGGTACAAAGTCATACCACTCCTACTGAAGCCAAGGTTGGATCTCTTTGGACTCCTGTGCCGGTGAGGAATCCTGCTGCACACCCAGGGTCCGCCAGCGGCTACCTGATTATACAAGGAGATCCCAACATTTTTCAGCACGTCCAAGTACACTTTGGTGTTGACTTTAAAGCTGACTTCAAAGATGTGAGGTGGCATGATAAATAAAGACCATAACCGTAGCCGGAAATTTTGTTGAGATGTGTCCTCAAGCGTTGAACCGTCCGGATTTGCATTTTTAGCGTGCTAGCAATGATCCGGTTATTATAAGTTGGATCGGTAGAGAACATGAGTTGTACAGCGGCGCAGCTTCAATCTCGATCGTTGAACATTGTGTCACTTACAAACATAATAAAAAGCTCATATCGCTCTCGGGATTTGTACACAACTGGCCAACTAGTAGATGATCTTCAAAAAAAAAAAAAAAAAAAAAAACCGGTTTTCATCAAACGTAAATGGAATCATGTCGTCTTTTCTATGGCGAGAATTTTATCGTTTCAGCCAGTACATTTAAACTCTCTAGGTTAGTGCAGTCGGGGAAACAGGAAACAGAAAGAGAATGTCAAAATCTAGCAGTTCGAGGGAAGAAACTATTAAAGTAGAAGGCTTTCTGGCATCTAGTGACTTCAACATGAAAGGGGTGGGATTTTGCTATTTTAGTTAGTAGTAAGTACATGCGTCGAGTTTTATTTGCGTCCTATTGTTTAAAAATGCTATCGTGAAAAAATATATAAAACCACTTTGGTCAATGTGCGCTAGAGTACCAACTAAAGACGTTAAAAAGTTGATCTTAGGGGCATTACAATAACAAACGAATGCCACTTGCAAAAAAATGGTTGCTGACTATCAGTTTTGTGATGTTAAGAAGACCTTTATTATTCAATGTATTCCCTATTGTTTTCACTAGTGACCATGTTTAAACGCAAAAAATTCAACGCGCGCGTGCATAAACAAACATTGTCACCAGTAAAAATAATAGGGAAGTCAAGAATTTTAATATGATATTTGTTCAACAAAGACCCGAATACTCTTAAAAATTAACTTCATTTGTGATACCCCAGCGCATTTTCAACGCGCTTTTAACTGTTGCAGCCAGTAAGAAAAACAAACACAAATATTTCTGAGCATATTTTTTAATTTGGTCCACATATTTTTTAATTTGGTCCACATATTTTTTCATTTGGTTCACACATTTTTTAATTTGGTCCACATATTTTTTAATTTGATCCACATATTTTTTCATTCAGTCCACATATTTTTTAATTTGGTCCACATATTTTTTCATTTGTTCCACATATTTTTTTATTTGGTCCACATATTTTTTCATTTGGTTCACATATTTTTTTAATTTGGTTTACATATTTTTTAATTTGTACACATATTTTTTAATTTGATTCACATATTTTTTCATTTGGTCTACATGTTTTTTAATTTGGTCCACATATTTTTTCATTTGTTCCACATATTTTTTCATTTGGTTAACATATTTTTTCATTTGGTTCACATATTTTTTAATTTGGTCCACATATTTTTTCATTTGGTCCACATATTTTTTTAATTTGGTTTACATATTTTTTCATTTGTACACATATTTTTTAATTTGGTTCACATATTTTTTCATTTGGTCTACATATTTTTTTTAATTTGGTCAATATATTTTTTAATTTGGTTCATATATTTTTTCATTTGGTTAACATAGTTTTTCATTTGGTTAACATATTTTTTAATTTGTTCCACATATTTTTTCATTTGGTTAACATATTTTTTAATTTGTTCCACACATTTTTTCATTTGGTTAACATATTTTTTCATTTGGTTCACATATTTTTTCATTTGGTCCACATATTTTTTCATTTGGTCCACATATTTTTTTAATTTGGTTTACGTATTTTTTCATTTGTACAAATATTTTTTAATTTGGTTCACATATTTTTTCATTTGGTCTACATATTTTTTAATTTGGTCAATATATTTTTTAATTTGGTCCACATATTTTTTCATTTGGTTCACATATTTTGTAATTTAGTCCACATATTTTTTCATTTAGTCCACATATTTTTTAATTTAGTCCAAATATTTTTTAATTTGTTCCACATTTTTTTTCATTTGGTTAACATATTTTTTCATTTTGTTAACATATTTTTTCATTTGGTTAACATATTTTTTCATTTGGTTAACATATTTTTTCATTTGGTTCACATATTTTTTAATTTAGTCCACATATTTTTTAATTTGTTCCACATTTTTTTTCATTTGGTTCACATGGTTTTTCATTTGCTCCACATTTTTTCATTTGGTTCACATATATTTTAATTTTGTCCACATATTTTTAATTTGGTCCACATATATTTTTAATTTGGTCCACATATATTTTTAATTTGGTCCACATATATTTTTAATTTGGTCCACATATATTTTTCATTTGGTTCACATATATTTTTAATTAGTCCACATATTTTTTTAATTTGGTCCACATATATTTTTAATTTGGTCCGCACTATATGTTCATCAAACGCTCATACTTTTTACATCTCTCTGAAACTTTAGAAGCTTTTTCTAACATATAAATTTAAGTTTTAAAAAGTTAGACCAAAATCGCATTTAAGTTTACAAATTTGACAAGTTTTTGACAATTTGACAAATTTTACAAGTTTGAACGCAACGGATTTCAGGCAACGTCCCATCAGTACAACTAGATTTCTATTAAATCTAATACTAGCAGCTCTACTCAGTAACGTCGTTATTACTTTTAAAAATGGATCAAACGTTGTATTTATAGACTCGCAAAGAAAATAAAATTCTGACACGAACTTTTCAGTTGAAAGAAAAAGTTGTTTATTTTGTTCATTTTACACACAAGTCGCCGACACGTATTTACAACACAAGTATCTATTCTCTTTCTCTTTCTCGTTCAATATCTGTTCTTTTATTTAAGCTACAATTAGCTGTGGTGGTGGTCGCAATTATTTCTAGAATTCACAGGATCAATTTTAAAGGAGTAGGAGGAGGCGAGTCTATTGTTTGTCAGGCGTAACTTCCAAATCAACACTCGTCTGTTCTTTGTTTTTCTTTTCCCCTTCTATTTTTACTGACTCGACATTAACTCGACACGTGAGTCGTCAATATCAGTACGCTTCCTGGCTTGTTCATTTAGTGGCGGAGCCAGCAACTATGTTACACTCTGCGTTGCCTGAAGCTATAAAAAAAGAAGAGATTCAAAGGTATGTGTAACACATTAAAACTTCTATCACTCTACCCCTTTTAATCTGCCTCTTTCCAGTTTTTCCACATTCCTCTCTCCGAACCCTTCTCTCACTAACCAATCACTAAAAATAAAAATGCCATTCACCTATCCTTTATATAATATATCACATTGGAAATGGCTGAAAAACTGGACCTTTCTCCATGAGGAAACCTGGCTCAGTTGATCCCAAATATTTTTTATTACAAATTTTGGATAATATTTATCTAGGTCAACGCTGATCAAACAAAAATAATAACTTTGTATGTGTTTGTTTTGTAGTCTTTTACTTTTAGCTGGACATGTACTCAAACACACACACACACATAAACACACACCGACACGGACACAACAGTCTTTTATATAATCGATATAAAACTATTTCGGACGGATTTTTGAAAGTTGGATCTAATCTCCATTTCTCCATTTGTTGCTATCGTATTACATCATATACATTAACACATCAAGTCCCATTAAAACACCAAAATTAAGCAATGTTGACCCTGGCCATCACTAAAATGGGTAACAATTTGGGAATATCAAGTGCTTTATCTACTCTTCTCTTATTTTATCATTGTTTCCAGTATTCCTGAATTTTTCCTTTCCCCTGGAATTAAGCAGTGCCGAGTCAGGTGAGATGGGGTTGGGATTGCGCAACCTTTGCTTAACAATTATATGCACAGGCAATTTTAAAGAGGGTATCCATTGTCTCAGATGACTGAATAAACCCCACGATTATTTTATTGAGAGTAAGCCACGACCCACTCATATAAGTGGACCCATGTGTCACATTTACAGGCTGATTCCTAACAGATTAGTTGAAATTAAAAACAATCAACAGATTGACAGCGGGTCAAGATCAAAGTGTAGTGTCTGTTCTTCAGATGCTGCACTTCAATTTCTTGTTCTCTGTCAGTGGAGGAAAAATCCTTCACGACTGAGACAATTTTTATTTTTGTTCTCCACATTAAAAAACGACCCTGGTGTCTAACTCTGCCCCGTGGGGAGACATTGTAAATAGGAACAGATTGCCAGCTTAGGTAATTAAAAAAAATTTACGGGATGTAACTTTAATAATTTTTTTTTTTTAACGTAAATAAATAATTTATAAATTTCAGAATAATTTATCAGAACCTATTTTAATTTCTAAACATGTTTTCAAATACTGAGATGTATGTTTACACTTTTGTTTTAAAAATTAAAATAATAAATAATTAACGATCAAGTATGATTTGGCTTAATTGATTTTCAACTGCGTAAGCGATGTTTTTGTTTTTTAAAACTCCATATTATATGCATGTTACATATGGGTTATATTTATGATTGGGCCGTGAGTAAACTAACGCACTACACCATAATTTTTTTTACATAGTTAATCTGGTTCCACTGTTTGTTGTTTGTTTGTTTTTTATATGAAAACATTAAATAATCATCTAACAAGAAATATAAGCTAAAGGCAATAAGCCTTATTCTTTTAGTAAACGTTATATCTATTCATTTGCTTTTGTTTCCTGAGCCTTACAAAATAGGTGTGATTATAGAACACAGAAATATTGGTTAAAGCGAAGATTGTCTGCTTGTTTTGACTTCCGGTTTCTGCTCTGAAGATGAGACGACGATGACAAATAAGATATGGTCCCTCCTGATCAATGATTATCTTCCTCTCAGATAACATGAAAGCCCCCCCTCCCTTTTTCCCCATGTTTGAAATGGCTCTCTTGCCCACTTGACTATGTCTAATTATCCAGCCAAATCGTCAGAGGAAACCGGAAATATAAAAGAAGATAATCTACTATTATATAAAAGAAACTTTGTCTGTGTGTGTTTCTGTGTGTCAGTTCATTCCCTATGGACTCCTAAATGACTGGGCCGATTTTTGAAAAACATTTAACACAAATGTGCTTTATTTGCCTGATAGTGTTTATTTACCTGGCAGTGATTGGTTTTGTATCGGAATGTCTTCGATAAGTACTGATAATCGATAATCGATAATCGAAAAAAAATCCGCTGAAAGAAGGAACAGACGATTTTGACTAAAGTGTTAACTTTATACAGCCTAACATCAAAAGTGCATTTGGGAAATTTTATTACCGCACAAGCAGAAAACCTCGGCATATAAATCAGCAGTAGTTTTTTTGATATGACAGGGGTGCGTTTGAAATCAATGTTTCTGTTTAGAACACAATTGAACCATGATATTTGACTTTTACATTTTAAACCTTTAATTCAAGCCATTATATATATAAAAAATAATTTCGTAGAATCAGCAGTAGGTCTTCTACAAAGCGACGTAAACTACAATGTAATGTGGACTAAGTCACTACAGGGAAACACGTGAAGCTTCCTCCCGGTGCACCACGGTAGGTTCACAACTAGATCAGGCAATCGATTGATTGAAAAAAAAGGACGATTTCATCGATTTCGGTGACAATAAAAATATAGAAGTGTGAAACATTCGGTTGATCCTCATTCTATCACGGGCAATGTCTGGTTTCCTTGCTAGTCTTGACTACAACCGAAATATTTACGAAAAAAAAAATGAACATAATGGATCCTGAGTAACGACGGGTATGTACAGTTCTTTTCTCATGAAACTTTATAAAAGTGAGAATGTATGTATGAGGACAATTCGCAACCTATATACTTAACGAATTTTTTTATCTACAGACTTGGAATTAGTATATAGGGTATTCAGACATGCGGAAAACATTTTAATCGATTTTCATCCAGAAAAAAGGGGCTGCTAAGGGATCAAAATTGAAAAATTGGTACGTGAGGGGGTCATTGGATTTTTATCTGTTTGTCAACTGTTTCACGAATGCGTACGCGTGAATCGTTCAGATGACAGATTTCTTATGTTAAAAACAAGTCGGCTTGAAAACACTTTTAAAAGATAGCGTCAAGCTGGCGTAATGGTTATCGTACTTGACTCACTGTCTGTGGGCTTTGGTTTCGATCTCAGTTCGAGTGAACTGTTTAGAAAAAACATAATACTCGCATGCACATGTGTTAATTTCTGTGTGAATTGAACTATAAGGTTTATGCGTATTTTACGACCGGGCAACGCCGGGCGGCCTGCTAGTTTATTTTATAAATGTTGAAAATTCGAATAAAATTAGATAATTGCTGATTGATATTGATTAACTGATTTTCCCCTACAAATAATAGTATCGATTTATATGACTCCTCGAAGATGCAATGTGAGACATTTTCGCGTTGGTCTTTCAAAGTTCTTTTGTGAAACTGAAAATTTGGTGTTTAATCCAGGAAGTAAATCTGATTGTATTCTTTAAAAAATTAGATTCTTCGTAAAATATCAATTCCAAGGAGAATGGACCATTTATAGCAAACGTTCGTCTAGTGATCTTCATCAATTCGATGTTTTGATACCTCATTGCACAGTTCCAAGTCACCACTTACTAAGGCCAAAAACCGCTCGAGGATAAGTGTTAATGAAACAGTACTAAACGAATATTAAGAATGGAAGTTCTTGGAATGAATCTGTTTATGGAAATTCCGTTTGGTTTTATGCGTATACAGGAAGAAGAACAGTAAAAATTATTTGCAGGGTAAGTAAAGAGAAGAGTTCTTGCTGTAAATGTTTTGTTTTAGGAGACAACATGAAAAAATGCTATGTTTATTCAGTTGGGTCGTTTATTCATTTCAGTTTAAACTGTTAGCCTCCTCTGATATTCTAGAGGATTACTATACAGGGAGGGGGGTCAACGGAATTCCTCACCCCTAGTGATGGCAAGGTATCTAGGAAAGGGGTTAGGGTCACAAAAAAAAAGTCAGCACGGAAATAATAAGGCTCAGAAAACTGTCATGGGCATTGAGATGACAGAGAGCAATGTGTTTGATTGTCCGTTGAGAGTTAACTGATCAAGAACATTGACTGCCGTCTGGATTCTATAGATACCAGTTAATAATCAATTATCAATAGCCGATAATCAGTCCGACGAAGACTATGCCGTTTACCCTTTAACGCCAAATTGTACTTTCAAGTAGCTTTTAAAAAAAAGTCGCCTTTCAAAAAAAAGTCGCCTTTCAAAAAAAAGTCCCCTTTCGAAAAAATATTTCCCGTATAGGAAATATTTTTTACTCTTATGGCTTGTCAGCCCAACTGGTCTTCAAAGTGCAGGTCTATGTATGGTTCAACATTTTGGTGCTTTTCCCCCTCTTTATCTCCCTTCCCTTACATCAAGAAAAACATAAATTAATGTTTAAAAAATAATTTTTTTAAACATTAATTAATGTTCTTCTTTTTGCCTAAAAATCTGGCAGTAAAAGGGTTAAAATGACCTTTTATCTGACAAATTACGGTATTCGTTCTGGATAGTTTTAGGGGGTTCATCTTCCCAGGCCTTGCCTTCATTTTCGGAAAGGAGTTACTTTATCGCTACACGCATGAGGCACCCCATCTGTGCAATGCTGACAGGGCTGTCCAGGCAATGCCGAGGCTCTTGCTTATTCTCTTCACCTTCTGACTTTATGTCACATCTTCTCTCTGTAAAAAGGAAGTTAATACAATCGTTTTTCAATCCAGGCACTTGATTGTCTAATAGCGCTCAAGAGCTGTGACACAACAGTGAAACATTCTGTCCATAAATGAATATATATATATATATATATATATATTTATATATATATATATATATATATATATATATATATATATATATATATATATATATATATATATATATTACGGACTAAGCTATTGGATGAGAAATACCGTCCGAAGAGGTTTCTAGTTACTTGTAACAGGCTGACTGAAACATGCTCATGAATGTGTATAGACATATTAATGCTTATGTAAAATAAGTAAGCATATCTTGCCCTTCTTTGATATTGAGCACTTTTGTATTAACCTCGTTTAAACTTTATATGTATATTAGTGTTGTGACGATTAATCGGAATCGAAAAAAAATCGAAACTTTTGGGCAATCGGAATCGAATAAATCCGTGCCTAATTTCCGATGCCAAAAACGATTCTATCATACGTGTTGTTTTTTTTTAAACTTAATTTCCCATTGCTGATACTGATGATGAAATAATAAATGTTTATTGAGTTTAAATTACCATAAAACTAAAATCTATAGATTCTTGCATAAATGCATTTTTTTATTACGTTTGTGAAAATATATGGAAATACAGTGTAGGTTTTACGATTATTAAAAAAACAACAACTTAATAGCTAAACATTTAGACGTTTCAAAAGAATCAGAATCGGTAAATGTATCGGAATTTGAAACTTAAAAAGAATATATATATATATATATATATATGTGTGTGTGTGTGTGTGTGTGTGTATATATATGTAAATATATATGCATATATATATGTATATATATATGTATATGTTTATATTATATATATATATATTCATTTTTTATTATACAAACATTATTATTATAGCAGTGGAGTATTAATCTAAAGAGACCACTTCATTAGACCAATAAAAAAGGGCCGATATTTTCATTGAATTTACTTTTAGAAAACCAATCTATACAACCATTAAATAGATTTTGATATTTTAATGCGAAAAATGCTGAGGGAATTTGAAAGTCTACGTATTGTTTAAATAAAAAAATGCATGTGGTTTCAATGGCGTGAAATAAGCGACATCCTTTACCTGCTGGCCTAATTAGGATATTTGAATGCTGAAAATACACTTGGTCAGAAACGTAGCATAATATTACGTTACGGCCTTAAAGAAGGCGGGTCGTTGCGGCATATTCTGGCCCTGTTATCCCGGGCTGAAATAATGTCCTATGCACTTCTAGGCAGTCAATCTTCCCAGGCTGTACCTTCTCGCCCTTTGAAATGAGTTACTTTATTACTAATCGACTGAGGCGCCCCTACTTGAGAATACCAACGAGTGTGTTCTGGGATTTTTTTTTTTTTCTTATGTGGGCCTCTGTGTTCAACCTTTTGGGGGCTCGCTTTTCAATTCTAACTTTGCGACCTTGTTGTGTGACAGCGTCACACCGTTTCATGATTAATTAAAAGATATGCAGAAACAAAAAAAACTTCCTTGTTACTACTACTACTACTACTACTACTACTACTACTACTATTAATTGAATTTATACGGCGTTGCCCGGCAGTTTCTATTTATTTTCATTTTGTCCTGGTATTTTTAAAATTCAAACTATAATACACCAGAGTTAGTTATAAACGTACGCAATTTGAAACAAACGCAATTTCCGATTGTCTACACCAATAAAATGTTTTTAGATATTTTTAAAAAAATGTAAACGATTACATGTTTTTGTAGACAAACACCTCAATGATCCATTCTAAGCACAAACCTCGTCCTGATATACATCAATGACCTCCCAAACCACATTCTACGATCTTTCGTTGACATAATCATCTATGGCAACACTTTTAAGAGCATCTTTCTGATTCTCACTCTTCCGACTTGGAGAACGTTGTGAAATAGGAAGAAAGTTCTTTGTTACTGTTAATGCATCTAAAACATATTTTCATGGTAAGTGCTCGACTGAACTCTAATCTATGGTCTCCCCTAACCAAACTTTCACAAAAAAACACTCGACTGGTTACAACCATTATATATGATTTCCCCCACTCTCTATAAGTGCCTAAACATAAACACAAATTCCATGAACAAAGCTTCTTTCCCAGAACTACCCGCCTTTGGAACACTGTTCCGTTGGAATGCTTCCCGGTTAAATAAAATATGGTTGCATTCAAATCTAATGAAAACAAGTTCCTATTAAGTCGCTCTCATAAATAATCAAATTCTACCCAATTTACATCGTAAGTGATTATTTCACTACTACCTTACCCTCATTAACACTTCTCCTCGAATGGCCTTCGAGTCTTGATAAGTGGTGAACCCCAAGTAAAAAAAATACTTTCCCCTTTCACCGCCAACGCTCTGATCCTCGCCTCGCCCCAGTTGAAATGAATGGCTCAATCCCTGAGGAAATCCCCTTTGATGAGCTTCTAGGACATATCCACTCCAGACCTGAAATGGAAGACCTTCATTAGATCTGTTTGGATCTTTCTGTCGCTCCAGAACGTGTCCCACACCTTACACAATCCTCTACCTGTATGAGACTTAGATGCGCCCTAAGATGGAGTACTGCTACCACATCAGGGGAGGTACTGCCCAGAGCACTCTTTCTCCCTTTTGTAAAGTATAAAATCAACTTCAAAATCTAGTGCGTGACGGCATCTTCTCTTCCCTATAGCCTCTTTCTAAAAGAAGATGATTTGCTAGTCTTTTTCTACCCTATCGTTATTTTTATGGTAGGTGCTCGACTGAGTTTCAATCTTTCGTGTCTCTGTGAAATATTCACAGCAAAACCTCGTCTTTTTACAACAACTACGGATATTTTCTGTCTTCTTTAGTGTGTCTAAAACTAAATGGAACATCAATAAGCAAAGTTTATTTCCCGCCTGCTGGACACAATACCACAAGGGTGCTTCTCAGTTGACTACAATATGGCGGTTTTCAAGTCTAATGTAAACAAAGTTTTAAATAATTAAATTCTTCTACGTTTCAATGATCGTCTCCGATCCTCAAAGTGTTTTCTAGGTGCCCACCTGCCAAAATCAGAACACTTATCCGCGAGTGGATTTCGGGTAGAGATAAGTGAAAACTTTACATAGTTTTTAAAATTCAAACCATTATATGTTTTTTGCAGATAAATTTCCGTTTATGTTTACAAAATAAAACATATTTTTATGCAAAGCAGGAGAATGAAAGAAAACATTCGCTTTAAATAAAGAAAGAAACGAAAAAAAAAAAACAGAAAAAAGACGGTTGCTTGGTTTGTGATGTCCCCATTGTACCAGCATCGTTTTGAGAAGTGATTATTAACACTTGGATGATATCATTAACGTTAGCGAAGTAAGCCAACCAGCCTCTCAACATCAACGTCTAGTTGGCCACGTGTACAAATTACAAGAGCATTAGGAGCCTTCTATCATGTCTGAAAGTGACACAAGATCAGAGATGTGCCGATGTACAACTCATGCTCTCTACCAATCCAAGTTATGACAACAGGACCATTGCCAGCACCCTCAAAATGCATCGCTGGATTGCCACGATTAACAGGGACATATTCAGGGTGATGAAAACACAAGTTTCCAGACACGGTTATGGTCTTTGGTGTGGTTTAAAGTAAGGGTCACATCATGCCACCTCACATCTTCGAAGTCAGTTTGAAAGTCAACATGGCCCTGGATATGACCTTAAACTATATCCAGTAGTGAGGCCCCAGCTTGCGGGCTTTGGGGAGTGTGAAGCCACCCTTTAATTGCCATTTCTCCCAGGTCCACTCTGACCAGGAGTGGTAGTATCTGTTAGGGTCCCAACTATGGGTTAAATAGAAACCGACTTGAAAACAACAAATATATTCTATTAAAAAAATATTTTCTTCAAAATCTTTGGATTCGGCATTAAATAACCTGAAAAGGGTTGATATGCCGTAAAACAAAAACAACCTACCAAATTGAAAGTCAAAACCAAAGTGT
>NC_136495.1:121958673-122053673 GCF_053919585.1 Euprymna scolopes
CATCAAATTTCTACTCTAATAGCTTCTTTCCTCGGACTGGATGCCTTTGAAATTCTGTTCTTGCTCCAAGTTTCCTCGACTGTACCAGCATGCAGATATGTAGATGCAATCCGAACAAACACTGTATTGTACAAGTCTCCATTACGGACTCCCCCTACAAATCTGGCCTTAATCATATAATAGTATTTGTTTGATAAACAGCTGGGAATTGATAGGGACAAGAAATTGAAATGTAGCATCAGAAGAAAAGACACTACATTTTGATCTTGGCCCGAAGGCCAAGGAGAACAAATCATTTTTATAAGCTTTGTCTTAAAAGCGACACCAATTTGTTGTTTTATTTAAAAATATTTTAGTTGAAATATTCCACTTTCCTTTTAAGGGGTGCACATCATGATAATGGCCGAAGCGAATACGGAGAATAATATATAGATAAGTCACCACAGTAAAGCATATACTCTTGAAGTTTATTCTTGGAAACTACAAAGTCGATCTGGCTGAAATTTTGTATGGCCCTTTGTTATGACATGGTACAGTGAACAAAGTATTATATTATTTGCTCGATGCAGAGTTAGGTATTAATATGAATCAATAGCAATTAGTCACGCAATGTCACATTTGCTTTAGAAGTTTTTCAGAAACTACTGGATACAAAATTCTGCATGAATCTGGTTATGGTGAGGTGTAATAAACTAAATGCTATGGTTTCTGTTCGATACACAGTTTTAGATTAATAGGAATTAATTGGTTAATAGAGATTAGTATTGATGCAAAAATAAGCACAACGTTCTGATCCCCGTCTTGCATCAATTGAAATGGATGGCTTTCCTCTAGGGGAGGTTCCATGTTTTGATAAGCTTTACTCCGGACCTGAAATGGAACACGTACATTAAGTCTGTTGCCAAGTTCGCTGGGAAAATGGTGGGATCCTTCTACCGCCCCAGAAGATATCTCACTACTAATGCAATTCTCTATCTATATAAAAGCCAAGTACGTCCAAGGATGGACTACTGCTGCCACATCTGGGCAGGAGCTGCTAAAAACAGCCTATCCTGCCTTGATATAGTACAAACTAGACTTCGTTGCTTACTGGGGGATGCCCTTTTCTCTTCCCTGCAACCTCTCTCCCACAGAAGAGACGTTGCGAGCCTGTCTTTGTTTTATCGTTAATTTTATGGCAAGTACTCGTCTGAACTCCAATATCTGGTCCCCCCTCGCCAATCTTTCACGATAAACTCCCGTCTAGTTGAAACCACTGTCAATAATTTTCCCCACTCTTTATCCGTGCCTAAATCAAAACGTAGATTCCATGAACAAAGCTTCTTTCTTAGAACTGCACGCATGTGGAACTCTCTACCACTTGCCTGTTTCCCACCTGACTACAACTTGGATGTCTTCAAGTCCAACATAAACAAATTCCTGATGAACTGCTCCCTTAAGTAAGACACTTTATCAAATCTCCAATACTAACGTTTACTACGACACTATCCCATTGATTACTGTACACGCAACAACCCTTATCCCTTAGTAGCTTCCGGGCCTTGATAAGTGGCGATCTCCATGTAAAAAAAAGGTAACTCGAATCCAATCACGGTACCTCATTGCCAAACTTTCACAAAACACTCGACTAGCTACAACCACTATGAACGTGTTCCCCCACTCTCTATTTGTGCCTAAATCTAAACGCAGATTCATGAACAAAGCTTCTTTCACAGAACTGCCTCCTTGTGGAACACTCTTCCGTTTAACTGCTTCCCGGTTCATTACAACATGGGAGTCTTCAAATCCAATGTAAACAAGTTCATGTGGTAGCTGTCTCCATAAATAATCAAATTCTATCCAATTTACACTAATCACTACACTATGACCTTACATTCATTAACCTTTATCCTCGAGTGTCATTCGGACCTTGATAAATGATGACTCGTAAGTAAAAAAAAAAAACGTATTCAAAAATCAGTTTGGCATAAAGCACTCATTTTAATTCAACACGCTGTAACATTTTTTTTTTTCGTTTTTAACGAGCTAAAAATCTAGTTGAATACCTAATCACTTCAGTTTTAATTATAGAAGATTAGTATTTTGTTTGAGAACTAGTGTTAACATTTAGGAAATCATTTTTTCCCTATTATTACGAGATGAAAGATTGCATATTTGTACTTTGTTTAAACTTTTAAACCAGTTTCTGATTCTAATCAGGTGTTGTAAACTGATTGGTTTGTATTGGAATGAGAGCCCAGCGTGAAATTGTGAGGCAAGGGTTGTGTAATCATCAACCACATCTCTTCTGAACCGACACTGTTTGAGTTCAGTGACAAAGAGAAGTCCAGAACGAATGGAAACAATGCCGAGATAAGCGGAGAGCCCATACAGCACCTAGGATTCCCAAATGGTCACCCATTTCAGTATTAACGTTGCTATTAGGAATAGATTAAATTGTTGATTAATGAATTTCACTGAACATCCTAGACCTCTTGCATAAATGTTTACTTATGTTGTCTGTTGCCCCTAAGTTGTCAGAGTTATCTTTCCTGGATAAATTCGTCAGCAGCATCAGGGAAATAGCTTTTGTATGCTGTAGTCTGGATTCTCGTTCAGATCGTGCGAAATTCAGGGTGAGATTTTACCGTCTTTTTGATGCGTCCTTCAACGCAAATGGATACTTCGTACAAATTTTCCAGAGAGTATTCCCAGTAAGATCTTAGCGGGATTTGCCTGGAATTTATGTATTCTAGCAGCAGTTGTATTATCTCTCAGAAATACACGACACAGAGTAACGGATAGTTCTCTATCTCCGACACAGTAACATGCATTATTTCTCATTATATTTAGTAAAATATTCCTTGTACTTATGTTTGTTATTCTCGCCATGTATGATATCCTAGCAGGGAGACCCTACGTTACCCGGGATTGAATGATTATCACCGGAACGAACCTTCCCATGTCTCCCCGCAGTACTTTTAGTCCACATTGAACTTTTGAAAACTTACTGTTGCTTTTATAAAATTATTTTTATATAATAACTTGAAATAAAGTTTAATATACAAAAGTTCACATGTGCTCTAAGCAAAAAACTTTCATTTCGAACGCATCCCTGTCATATAAAAAAAACTTCTGTTGATTTTATATGCCTGGCCTTACTGCTTGTGCGGTGATCATGGCATGTATTTATATTTAAAATGAAAACGTCAAGAGCATGGTACAATTGTGCTTTAAAAAGAAATATTTATTTCGAACACGCCCCTGTCATATCAAAGAACCTATTATTGATTTTATACGTCGAGTCTTTCGGCGTGTGTGATAATAAAACTTCTCAAATGCACTTGTGATGTTAGGCTGTGTAAGGTATTCAAAATCGTTTTTCCTTTTTGCATAGGATTATTTCGATTATCGATACTTATAAAAGACATTACGATATAAAACCTATTTAAGAACACTGCCGAGTATGTACAGTATCTTAGCGTGAAATTTCATAAAAATCAGCGCAGCCGTTTCTGAGTCCATAGGAAACGAACTTACTCACATACACGGACAAAGTTTCTTTTATATAATAATAGAGATAAGATGCCTCATCTTAAATGTTGCGTATCCCCCTTTTACGTCTGTCTTCGACAAACTGTTTATTGATTATTTGTAATCATTTTAAATTTAATGTTTTGCACTAAGTACAATACATCTTGCTATTATAAACACATTGTTTACTCCAAGATGATCAGCTTATATTTTATTTGATTTATATCCCAGTTATCTCCTTTTAATTATACTAGCCAACAAAAGAATACATTTTTCTCTTCGGAAGCTACAAATCTGATTTCTCTTATATGGAAGATTTAGAACAAGGTATTATCCTATTTTTTGGATAGTTATTCAAGGAATACAGATATGCTACCCAGCATGCTTTCCCAAACTCTGACAAGCTTTGGCGCTATAAAGTCTTGGTTGCAGTCGTATGTACTCCAAGACCACAACTAATATTTAAGTCGCGTTTACTCATGCGTTCACCACACATCCTTATTTAGAATCCCAGTAACACGTGTCCTTTTGGATTGTGTTGGAAGATTAATGTATTCTTTCTTGCTTTTATGTATCATAGTAATTACTATTTTATGTCTCCCTTTCATGCATCATATAAATTACTATTTTATGTCTCCCTTTTATGTATCATATTAATTACTATTTTATGTCTCCCTTTTATGCATCATATTAATTACTATTTTATGTTTCCTTTTTATGTATCATAGTAATTACTATTTTATGTCTCCCTTTTATGTATCATAGTAATTACTATTTTATGTCTCCCTTTTAAGTATCATATTAATTACTATTTTATGTCTCCCTTTTATGTATCATATTAATTACTATTTTATGTCTCCCTTTTATGTATCATAGTAATTACTATTTTATGTCTCCCTTTTATGTATCATAGTAAGTACTATTTTATGTCTCCCTTTTTGTATCATATTGAGTACAATTTTATGTCTCCCTTTTATGTATCATATTAAGTACTATTTAATGTCTCCCTTTTATGTATCATATTAAGTACTATTTTATGTCTCCCTTTTATGTATCATATTAAGTACTATTTTATGTCTCCCTTTTATGTATCATAGTAAGTACTATTTTATGTCTCCCTTTTATGTATCATAGTAAGTACTATTTTATGTCTCCCTTTTATGTATCATATTAAGTACTATTTTATGTCTCCCTTTTATGTATCATATTAAGCACTATTTTATGTCTCCCTTTTATGTATCATATTAAGTACTATTTTATTTCTCCCTTTTATGTATCATAGTAATTACTATTTTATGTCTCCCTTTTATGTATCATATTAAGTACTATTTTATTTCTCCCTTTTATGTATCATAGTAATTACTATTTTATGTCTCCCTTTTATGTATCATAGTAATTACTATTTTATGTCTCCCTTTTATGTATCATAGTAATTACTATTTTATGTCTCCCTTTTATGTATCATAGTAATTACTATTTTATGCCTCCCTTTTATGTATCATATTAATTACTATTTTACGTCTCCCTTTTATGTATCATATTAATTACTATTTTATGTCTCCCTTTCATGCATCATATTAATTACTATTTTATGTCTCCCTTTTATGTATCATATTAATTACTATTTTATGTCTCCCTTTTATGCATCATATAAATTACTATTTTATGTTTCCTTTTTATGTATCATAGTAATTACTATTTATGTCTCCCTTTTATGTATCATAGTAATTACTATTTTATGTCTCCCTTTTATGTATCATATTAAGTACTATTTTATGTCTCCCTTTTATGTATCATATTAATTACTATTTTATGTCTCCCTTTTATGTATCATAGTAATTACTATTTTATGTCTCCCTTTTATGTATCATAGTAAGTACTATTTTATGTCTCCCTTTTATGTATCATAGTAATTACTATTTTATGTCTCCCTTTTATGTATCATAGTAATTACTATTTTATGTCTCCCTTTTATGTATCATAGTAATTACTATTTTATGTCTCCCTTTTATGTATCATATTAAGTACTATTTTATGTCTCCCTTTTATGTATCATATTAAGTACTATTTTATGTCTCCCTTTTATGTATCATATTAAGTACAATTTTATGTCTCCCTTTTATGTATTATATTAAGTAATATTTTATGTCTCCCTTTTATGTATCATATTAAGCACTATTTTATGTCTCCCTTTACTGTATCATATTAAGTACTATTTTATGTCTCCCTTTTATATATCATAGTAATTACTATTTTATGTCTCCCTTTTATGTATAATAGTAATTATTATTTTATGTCTCCCTTTTATGTATCATAGTAATTACTATTTTATGTCTGTATCATAGTAATTACTATTTTATGTCTCCCTTTTATGTATCATAGCAATTACTATTTTATGTCTCCCATTTATGTATCATAGTAATTACTATTTTAAGTCTCCCTTTTATGTATCATAGTAAGTACTATTTTATGTCTCCCTTTTATGTATCATAGTAATTACTATTTTATGTCTCCCTTTTATGTATCATAGTAATTACTATTTTATGTCTCCCTTTTATGTATAATATTAAGCACTATTTTAAGTCTCCCTTTTATGTATCATAGTAATTACTACTTTATGTCTCCCTTTTATGTATCATATTAAGTACGATTTTATGTCTCCCTTTTATGTATCATAGTAAGTACTATTTTATGTCTCCCTTTTTGTATCATATTGAGTACAATTTTATGTCTCCCTTTTATGTATCATATTAAGTACTATTTAATGTCTCCCTTTTATGTATCATAGTAAGTACAATTTTATGTCTCCCTTTTATGTATCATAGTAAGTACAATTTTATGTCTCCCTTTTATGTATAATAGTAATTGCTATTTTATGTCTCCCTTTTATGTATCATAGTAAGTACTATTTTATGTCTCCCTTTTATGTATCATATTAAGTACTATTTTATGTCTCCCTTTTATGTATCATAGTAATTACTATTTTATGTCTCCCTTTTATGTATCATAGTAATTACTATTTTATGTCTCCCCTTTTATGTATCATATTAAGTACTATTTTATGTCTCCCTTTTATGTATCATATTAAGTACTATTTTATGTCTCCCTTTTATGTATCATAGTAATTAGTATTTTATGTCTCCCTTTTATGTATCATATTAAGTACTATTTTATGTCTCCCTTTTATGTATAACATTAAGTACTATTTTATGTCTCCCTTTTATTTATCATATTAAGTACTATTTTATGTCTCCCTTTTATGTATCATAGTAATTACTATTTTATGTCTCCCGTTTATGTATCATATTAAGTACTATTTTATGTCTCCCCTTTATGTATCATATTAAGTACTATTTTATGTCTCCCTTTTATGTATCATAGTAATTACTATTTTATGTCTCTCTTTTATGTATCATATTAAGTACAATTTTATGTCTCCCTTTTATGTATCATATTAATTACTATTTTATGTCTCCCTTTTATGTATCATATTAAGTACTATTTTATGTCTCCCTTTTATGTATAATATTAAGTACTATTTTATGTCACCCTTTTATTTATCATATTAAGCACTATTTTATGTCTCCCTTTTATGTATCATAGTAATTACTATTTTATGTCTCCCTTTTATGTATCATATTAAGTACTATTTTATGTCTCCCTTTTATGTATCATAGTAATTGCTATTTTATGTCTCCCTTTTATGTATCATAGTAATTACTATTTTATGTCTCCCTTTTATGTATCATATTATGTACTATTTTATGTCTCCCTTTTATCTATCATATTAAGTACTATTTTATGTCTCCCTTTCATGCATCATAGTAAGTACTATTTTATGTCTCCCTTTTATGTATCATATTAAGTACTATTTTATGTCTCCCTTTTATGTATCATATTAAGTACTATTTTATGTCTCCCTTTTATGTTTCTATACAACGAACTACGTGTGCAGTAATAAATACGTGTGTATCTAAATTCAACCGTTTCTCCACTATTTTATCTTTCCTTTTCTGTGGTATCCACGATAACGTAAAATGGCTACCTCGTCTGCAGGAGAGACATTTCGGACCACGTGCGCCCGTAAAATCGTAAAAGCTAACAAAATAAAAAACAAACAAAACAAAACAAAAAACAAAAAAGCTAAAAAAAATAATAATAATCCTAGCTTTTCAGCAGAAGAAATGCTTTCTATTAATTCATTTCGTATGAATCAAATGATTGTATTATTTGCATTAGTTTCCTTGATATCTTTCTATTTAGACTTCTTTAAGGAAAGACATCGGTTACTGGATTGACCTCGTGAAATTTGCCAGCGTCATGAGCGTCTTTCTCTGGCACACACACTAGCGTATTAATGAATAGATCGAACTTGGCACAATTATGTTGTCAGTCCATGCTCTTCTCTGGATTCGAACTTGGCACCTTCATGTTGTCAGTTCATGCTGTTAATTACTTAGCCACTGTTACATATGTTTCAGCAACAAAATAAAATAATAATTTTTGCAACATAATAAATAATAATTTCTGCAACAAAATAAATAATAATTTAATCTGATACAAAATAAAACAATTTATATTTTCTAAATTATCTATTCATTATCGTTAAATGATTTGGAGGATAGGTTAGTCTCTTGGGGGTTCATTATTTCATAACGCATGTCTTCAGAACACATACAGCACCTAGTATTATCAAATAGTCATCCATTTTACTACTGCCCAGGTTCAATGTCGTTTGACTTCGGTGATCTGAAGAGAACCGATGTGTCAACGTGACTATGGTATATATGTTAAACGAAATAGATTACGCTTAAAAAATAAATGATCCTTTTTTAGTTTATCGCCTAAAGTTAAACTTATATAAGAAATAAGAATACAGAACGAATTCAACATGGTTAATGCACAAAACACAGATGTCTGTGAACATGAATTTGTATTGTAATTGGAAATCGCCGAATCGGAACAAAAAAAAAAGCCCCGAATGTTTGACGCCAGATTTTGCCGAAAACATCAAAAGGCAACATTAAATGGTTGTCTACAGTTATGACCTCTCACCGCCATTAAAATAGATTGGATTCAGCAGATGATCCCGACTACGGATAAAGATCAAAATATAATATCTGTTCTCAACTCAACCAGGAAGATTTTAAGCCTTCCAATAAACACTTATATATGTTTAAAGTAAATATGTAAAGTAAATAAAAGTTAAACTGCACATTTCTTAAAATTACTTGTATATCATAATCGTAGATAAAATATATTTTATTTTTAAAAATCCAATTAAATCTTTTTCACTGAAATGTTGGAAGAGGTAATGCTATCATAATAATGTTGAATACTACATCGGCAAGAACCGTCTAAGTGTATTAATAAACTATTTAATCTCGAGCTTTCCATATCTGCTTATCTCCCCACTAGATACAGTGGAATTTTTCCTATGTACGATCTATTTATTAATACGATAGCGTGTGTGCTATTTTCTGTGTCACGCTTACATCCGGGTCGTTGAATTGTTATGTACTTCCATTTTTTGTCATAAATAATTTTACCAAGAATTATTCATAAGTTTTGGTTTCGGTTTCGATTATAACTGATGGTATTTCAGTCATCTATTATTTTAAAAAAATAATTTTATCAATAATTCTTCATAAGTTTTGGTTTCGGTTTCGATTATAACTGATGGCACTCAAGTAATCTGTTTATTTATATTAATAATTTTATCAAGAATTCTTCATAAGTTTTGGTTTCAGTTTTGCTTATGGCTGGAGGAACTCAATATATATATATATATATATATATATATATAGATAGATAGATAGATAGATAGATAGATAGATATATCGAAATCGCAACTTTATGATATGCAAAAATCGATAGAACATTAACTCTATATGTACGAAATCTGCAAGAATTAAAATATTATATTTAAGCGTACTTTAAGGCCGGGCTTTACCGGGGTTTGTGCTAGCTTAGATAAATACTTTTGCAGTTTTAACAAAAAGCGACAATAATATAAGAGCGTCTCCATTTATACTGAACATCTACAGAATGCCAACATCAATATATTACATATGGATGAGTCCCCTGTGGAATTTCCACAGGTCCCGCTAGTTTTATTTATTTTTATATTTGAAACAAGCCAGTTGTTTAGACAACTTCCAAAATGTAAGACAACCAAAGATTGATTTACAAAAGAAATAAATTCTTGAGTAACTATTTAAAGTATATATTTTTGCTGCAACAGAAAAAAATAACCCGTGTTCAGACAACCTAAATATAATGCAACCAAAAGATATTTTTCTTTGTGGATTTATTCGTACACGTTTTGTTATGACGATGTACACAATAAAAGATTGTTTACATTTTGCATATTTGTAGACAAACAAAGAAACATAAAAAAAAATCAATGTTTTCGAAGTTAGCACATGATTTTTAAATATATAAATACCTATTTTTTTCCATTTATAAAATGTTACGTGATCAGAAAATTTATTCACAATAATCGACATTATAGCTGGAAGTAAACACGAAATTCTCAATTTTTGTTATGACGATATATACGATATTAAATGATTACCAAAAACATCGACTAGCACTCATAAATTCATTTATTTATTTATTACAAAAATAGCATTTCCGGTCACGCAATCAGCCTATTGAAACATTAATTCATTTAAAACATGCTTTAAGTAGAAAATAGGAACGTTACAGTGTCTCAGTGACGGACTGTCAACTTGGGTGCACTAAATTCGAGTCAAGTTCGTTCCAAGAAAAAAACTTTCATTGGGGATGTTTGCAACCTTCACGTAGTCTTTCCTGTAAGTATTCGATATGTTCTGGAACGAATTCCAGCTAGAACAATAGTAAAGTAAAAAATAGAATGTGATTTATACGAAATGAAGTAACAAATAAAATATAGAGCATAACTTCCGGTTCAGTTTCGTCATGACGCCTGCGGTACGATCGAACTGAATTTATTTATTTAAGGAGTAGGAGAGGAAGTAAGTGTGTATATGTCTCTGAGAAAGAGATAGGGTAAATGTTAAAGGTCGCGGCCAGAGAATAATTTATCTTAAGTTTTTGACTGCGACCTCTAACATTTACCAAAGGGGGTTATAATTTTGAAAATATATATATATATATATATATATATATATATATATATATATATATATATATATATATATATATAAAATAAAAAATGATAAAATAATTGCTTTGTATTTCCATTTATTTTAAAACAGAGTTATCTATCAATAATACTAATCATTATTAGAAATTTTAAAATTCAATGACTGAAATAGTTCAACTGAGGAAAAAAAATTAATCACACTGATTTTTTTTTTCAAACTGATGCCTCCGTTCTGTATCGAAAGACAAAGGATATCCCCTGTGAGGCAAGGGTTGAGCAATCTCCAGCCACACCTCTTCTGAATGAAGGAAAAACTTTCATTGGGGATGTTTGAATCCAATGGCAAAGAGAAGTCCAGGACGTCTGATAACAATGCGTAGATGTACAGCACCTGGAAGTCCTTTTAGTACTGACCCGGTTCAACGTTGCTGAACTTCGGTAATCCAGAGGAAACCGGTGTGTCAACGTAATTATTTACATAATATCACAAAATTTCGTAATACCAAAAAATTAAACAGATTGTTCAGTTTAGTTTTTTTTTTTTTACTCAGTGATCACCACTTATCAAGGCCCGGAAGCCACTCAGGGATAAGGGTTTTAATTGTATATTTTGTAAAAAAAAAAAAAAAAAAAAAAAATCGGACTCCGAGCAACGCCGAGCAGCTCTGTTAGTTATACGTAAAGAACATCAAATCACCGTTGAGACACTTATCAGTTGAATGACATTAAAGTGCTAATTATTTTTGTATTTTTGTTGTTTGTTTTGCACCCTCAGTCACATTATCCATTAACCTTGGAACCGTTCCGTTGCTAACAAAGTTTAAGAAGTACGCGAGGAGAAAATTATTTTGACTTAATACGTGATAAATATCAGTTTAATTATCAAAAGCGTCACAGCTAAAACAAATAAGGGATGGAACAATTTGATAGCAAGGCATAAAACCATTATCTGACGAAGCGATTAATTCGTCGTGCATCGCCGAACGATCACACCACATTAATAAAGATGACAGCTAGAGATAAACCACCATCGGTTATCTCCCCTTACAAGGAATAGAATTACTCACCCTCGACTGGTTAACTAAGAAAGGCAAACACCGTATAAAAGCACAAAATCAAATATTGCGCACAAAAAATCCGCGTTCTTATCCAGAATTCAACCTAATTAAACACACACACACACACACACACACACACACACACACACACACACAGACATACACACACACATATACACACACACACACTCATACACACAAACAATTTTTAAAAATTATGAAATACGTATCCGTCACAGAATGGAAATTTCATACAGTAGAATCCCGGGATAAGACATTAAAAATTAGTAACAAAATACAGTACGGTATATAATACACATGTATATAATCAAATAACATTAAAAATAACTCCGTAAGGTGGGGCAAATATCGTAACCAGGGGTCAGAAAAAACATCGTATTCCACATTGTAACCTGAAAAAAAAACCCAATGTATTCTGGGGACATCGTATCCAGGGGTTTTACTGTATTCACAAAATTATATAAATTGAGCAGATATTTGAATATGGAGAATACATTTAAAAAAAATATTTTAGCGATTAATAGTATATCGTAGCCATTACAAGGTTAATTTTAGAATGTCGACAGTTTGTTTATTAAATATGGGCGAATGAAGACACATCGTTCCTGTTTTCTTTATTGAATTTGATTTTCTTAGTTAAAGTTAAAAACAACTACTTAATCAATTTACGTTTATTTTTTCTGCATTTTTGATTTTAAATCAGGTTGAATTCTAGACTTGCACCAAAATCCAATGAAGCAGCTATCAGCAGTCATAATCGATCGGTTTTACTCTTAGTATATGTAAGACTATGTGTGTAACGCCTTTGTTAAAATGGCCACCATAAACTGTAACATGAGAGACGAAATCGAACAATTACTTTCACATATTAGAGGCACTAGGCCAGTAGCGCTTAAATTAACTAGTGTAAATCTTGACAAGGGTCACACTGACTGCATGATAACCCGAGTCGGTAAAACAGTCATTCCCAGGGTCAGATGAAAGATAGGTGAAAAGCAGAGGCGAAGATCAAACACCGTAGATAAAACAGTCGAATGATATTAGAATATGGCGAATGACGTCACGTTTTCAAGCTAAACAAAGCTAAGATATTCAGGTCAGTTTTCAGTAGAAGCCATGCGAACGAGTCACGCCAAATGATGCAGAAAACTGGTAACCTCAACGAATGTTACTTTGTTGTTTCTGTTCGCCGGCAGCACTCATTTCTTAAGCTAAAAAGTTAAGCTTTTTTATGAAATAAATAATTATTATGTAACATTAGTGTCTCTCTCTCTCTCTCTCCTGTGTAAAATCCTTCCGAATAAAATCTTAAAGAAACTTAGCAAACGTTTTTCTTCTGTATTTCATGTATAAAATGTTTTATTCGCAGTAGTTAAACAGACGAGACAGTCACCGCCATACATGTAACGCGGTGAAGAGAAACAGTGATAATGCAGGGAGTGGGGGAAGAAAAAAAAAGACCAGCACGTGTAAACACCGCGCGCATGTATGCATAAATTCTCTTATATTTATTTAATTACTAGCGGGGGGGGGAGGCATCTGACTTTGCCCAGGCATAAAATACGCTTAAATATGATATCATAATTTGTCCAGATTACGTATATAATATTATAGAGTCGTGATTTCAAAAGTTAAAAAATATATATATTTGGATACTATCAGTTAGAATCGAAACTGAAGCATTTAAAGCTGGGAACGTTACCACTGTACCAACGCGACACGAACTGATTAAAAATTAAAAATCAAAAATAAGTAAAATGAATGTACAAAATGTATAACGATTTTTTCAATTTTGACCCTTTTTTTTTTACCCCTTAAAACCTTTAACCGGCTAGAGACCCATAAAAGAACAGTCCGTAAAAAATCCAATCATCTGAGGCCCCTAGCGCCGCTCTGCGACTTTTAGCTTGGGAGGAGATAGAGTTTGAAAATATGTAGAAAGACAGACAGGTATATAGCCTATTATATATTAGACTAGCAGGCCACCCGGCATTGCCTGGTTATAAAATAGGCTTAAATATGATATTTTGATAAATATAGATTTCGTATTTATTATTATATCATATTAGACCCAATATACAGTGATGATTTAAAAAGTTAAAAAAAAAAATAACACATATGCCACCATCGAGAATCGAAACCAAAACGAAAATTGTGGAGGTGGACCTAATCTAAAAAAATATCAAAAAAACATATAAAACTTTAATTAAACTTGGAAATACGATTTCAAAAAATAGCGCGGATCAGTAAATGCATTAGCATCCATTAATCGACTAACGTGACCTTATTGCCAAATAAGTTCCGGCTACAATGTTGAACGCGCCGTTCACGTTGTTTTTTTTTTCCAAGTTAAATTCAACTTTCACAATATCTTTTTATTCTTTTTATAATTTCACGATATCTTTTTTTAATAATGAATTGTTAGTTGAAAGTACAGAATAGTTACAAAACACCATCCCTCTCTATGGGAAGAATGGCTGAAAAAATAAAATAAAAATATTAGGCACTCATGCAAAGAGTGATGCGTACTGAAATAATAACGTTATTATTTAAAAAGCAATTCTTAACATGGGGAGGGGGAGGGGGTTTTGTACCTATTCGGTACTTTAACCTTACAATTGAATAAAAAAACATCATAAAACTTTAATCAAACTTGGAAATACGATTTAAAAAATAGCGCGGATCAGTAAGTGCATTAGCACCGGAAATTGTTAGGTGAAATACAGAAAAGTTTCTAACAAGAAAACCGTTATTTTTTTTAGCCATTGTGACCAAGGGGAGTGGATGGTGTTTTGTCACTATTCTGTGCTTTCAACTAACAATTTATTACAAAAAACAAAAGGTAAATTTTCACATCAGGTCCACCTCCACAATTTTTTACATGGGTAAGTTGGGGGTGTTTATTCCGAAAGCCGTTTTTAACATGGGGAGAATGGTGGTATTTATTCCAAAAGCCGTTTTTAACAGACGAAAGAGGTAAAAGGTTAAAACACGTGGTTAGGCATGGGTGTTGTGTATTCCGAAAGCCGTTCTTAATATGGGGAGGTTGGGAGTGTTCATTCATGGCCGCCAGTGAATTATAGTGCATAATACAGGTCTTTATATCTCAAAAACTACTTGTCTCTGCAAATTTTAAATGAGATTTTCTTATTCAGCATAGTCGAAAATTGTGGGGGTGGACCTAATGTAAAAAAAATACCCTCCCCCCAAAAAGATATCGTGAAATTTAAATTAAAGCGTGGTACCAAAAATAAAATTAGACAGAAAATACACCTTTGAGTTTGTACTCGCACAAAGACTTGAAAAAGTTGTCAACAAAAACAAATATATAACAAGTAAATATTTCCAAAGGCAAGATAAGTTACTTTTCTACCTAATTGGATAATTTTTAGTGTTTTTATTGGGTTTGTATTAGTGTACACATAGATTCGACAAAGTTGTCAAAAAATAAATGTATAACAAATGTTACTTTATTACCAAAATGGATAATTTTTTTACTTTTTTTTTAATGTAAAATGTTTATTCGGCTCGAAAAGCACAGCGTTTATTGCTATATTTGAAAATTACAAATGGCAGCAGACTGTGTTAAACCCGTTAAGTTTGGGAAAATGAGTTAAAACTAAAAAACTATACAAAATACTGTTAAAAAACACCGAATACATGTCTTCCTATGTCACAGTAACATATATTGAGTGAGTTCCTGACAGTATTTTGTATAGTTTTTTAGTTTTAACTCATTTTCCAAAACATAACCTGTTCAACACAGTCTGCTGCCATTTGTATTTTTCAAATATACACATAAACACTACATGTTTTCGAACCGATTAAACATTTTGCACTAAATAAAAACACTAAAATATTATCCAGTAAGGTGGAAAAGTAACTTATCTTGCCTTTGATAACATTTATTTGTTATATTTATTTTTCAACCACTTTTTCGTTTCTGTGCTTAGTAATACAAACCCGTTTTATTTACTGTAACGTTTAGTCGGCTTAAAAAACAGTGTTTATCAGTGTATTTGAAAAATACAAATGGTGGCGGACACTGTTGATGATGTTAAGTTTGGAAAAATGATTTAAAACAAAAAACTATACAAAATACTGTCAGAAACACACTGAATATGTCAGCCTATGTCACGATAACATATAATCAATGGGTGTCTGACACTGTTTTGTATAGTTTTTAACTGATTTTCCCAAACTTAACGTATTCAACAGAGTCCGCAACCATTCGTCTTTTTCAAATACATCGATAACCACTGAGTTTTTTGAGCCGATTAAACATTTTACATTAAATAAAAACACTAAAAAATTATCCAGTTAGGTAGAAACGTAATTTACCTTACCTTTGCTTTCATTTATTCGTTTTTGGCCAACTTTCCGAATCTGTGTATAGTAACCCTCCCTCACCCAAATATTTATTAAAAACTCACATTTTTGAATACAATAAAAAAAAACTCTATTTAGCGTTTCAACGTTTTAGCACCTTTCGGCTTAATCCACTGAATGTTAATCGAGCCCAAGCCATGATTGACAGTAACTCCCAAGGATCTGGATCCAATTCTGTAAGAGTACCATTTTTTTTTTTTTCATTTACGCCTTTTTTTTTTTTTTAAACTTTTTGGAGTGGATTGCTGTACTAAGAATATAAGAAACATGCATTTCCTCTTTTTATTTCCATTACACCAAATTGAGCGACAGCAACGCATGGCAGGGTAAAGCTACGATACACACACACACACACACACACACACACACAAACATATATATATATATATATATATACATACAGGGTGACCCCCAAAAAAAACAGAGGACATCAATTGTTTTTTTTTTTTGAGTATTTTACAGTCAACGGAAGGCCAAACACCCTAGTGTTTTGATGTGATGTTTTGAATATAATAAACTAGTTATGACCAAAGTTTCATTTCATTCGGACAAAACACTAAGAAACGGGGCCTAATTAGAGTTGGAGCCCGTTTATTGGGGGGGGGGGTCACCCTATATATATATATATATATATATATATATATATATATATATTATAATGATGTATTTATTAAGAACTAAGTAGTTTTATGGTTTTTTTACTTTGAAATTTTACTTATAGCATACTAAAAAGTCTCATAATATATATATATTTTGATTATTTACTATAATAATTATTAAATACCTACAGGCACTAGTGGTTCATCCTTTCAGGAATCATCAGTGCGGGGAGTCACGATTAACGCTAGTCGAGAGACTCGAACCCCGGAAACAGAATTCATGTCTGGCTTTATTAGCAAGGACTCGAACCATTCGGCTACCGTAAACCGCGAGAGATACACTTGAAATTAAACATTTATTCTTATTAAATACTTTTAATGTCAGTCAGAGAGTAATCTAATTATATGACAATCTGCGTATATATATATATATATATATATATATATATATATATATATATATATATATGACCTTTGAAACCCATACTATACAATATGGTTTCCGCTCTGCAAGGTCTACCGCAGATGTGCTTACGGTTATATCCCACAGGATTAGTGAATCTCTTGATAAAGGCTTCCTTTCTAGGGCAATTGCTCTTGACATATCAAAGGCCTTCGACAAAGTATGGCATAAGGGTCTACTTCACAAGATTTCCAGCTACGGTATAACTGGAAATGTTTTCTTAATCATTAAATCATTTCTCTCCGATAGGCTCATAAGAGTAGTGGTAGATGGTAAAAAATCGGAGGCCTGCAATATAAATGCGGGAGTTCCTCAGGGGTCAATCCTGGGCCCAACTCTCTTCCTGATCTACATCAATGACCTCCCTAAACACATACTTAAATCATTCGTTGACATCTATGCTGATGACACGACCATCTATGGCAACACATCAAAGGCTGTAAATGACAAAGTTCTCTCTGATTCTCTCTCCTCTGATCTTGAGCGCGTGGTTCAGTGGGGGAAGATGTGGCTAGTTACCTTTAATGCATCCAAAACCAAACTCCTATCCTTACATCATCAACGCTCTGATCCCCAGCTGGCATCAATTGTGATGGATGGCTCTCGTCTGGGTGAGGCCCCGTGTTTTGACAAGCTTCTGGGTTTGACCTTTACTCCTGATCTGAAATGGAACACGTACATCAAGTCTGTTGCCAAGGTCGCTGGAAAGATGGTGGGATCCTTCTACCACTCCAGAAGATATCTCACTACTGATGCAATTCTCTATTTATATAAAAGCCAAGTACGGCCAAGGATGGAATACTGTTGCCATATCTGGGCAGGAGCTGCCAAAAACAGCCTATCATGCCTTGACAGAGTACAAAATAGACTTCGTGGTTTAGTGGGGGATGCCCTTTTCTCTACCCTGCAACCCCTCTCCCACAGAAGAGACGTTGCAAGCCTATCCTTGTTTTATCGTTATTTTCATGGCAGGTGCTCGTCTGAACTCCAATCCCTGGTCCCCCCTCGCCAATCTTTCACGAAAAACACCCGTCTAGCTGAATCCACTGTGAAAAATTTCCCCCACTCTATATCTGTGCCTAAATCAAAACGCGGATTTCATGAACAAAGCTTCTTTCTTAGAACTGCACGCCTGTGGAACTCTGTTCCGTCTGCCTGCTTCCCTCCGGACTACAACTTGGATGTCTTCAAGTCTAATGTTAACAAATTCCTAATGAACCGCCCCCTTAAGTAAACACTTCATCAAATCTCCTCACTAACGTAATGTACTTGCAATAACCCTTATCCCTGAGTGGCTTCCGGGCCTTGATAAGTGGTGATCTCTGTGTAAAAAAAAAAAAATATATATATACTAGATACGATATAATAATCAATAAAGAATTGATTCTATTATAATAAATACGAAGTCTGCATGAATTAAAATATCATGATATTTTAACAATTTTAATTTGTCCAGGTTTCATATATATTATAGAGTCGTAATTTTAAAAGTAAAACATAAAGTATTTGGGTGCCATCAGCTAGAATCGAAACCGAAAGGAAAACTGTAGGGTTCAAAGCTAGTGACGTTACCACAGTACCAGCATGACACGTGTATGCACGGATATATATATATATATATATATATATATATATATATATATATATATATATATATATATATATGTGTGTGTGTGTGTCAAACGAAGGAAAAAATTCTGCTCACGTGATTACGTGTCTTTTTAAAAACATTTACATAACCTTCTTATTTTTATTTATATATCTGTTTAAGCTTTTTTTGTCGGTGTACTAGAAGGAATTCAGTTGATTACAACCCTTTTTGCGTGTTCTTTACATTACAATAATACAACCCTGAATCCGACTACGCAGTACTACACCGTTCAATACTGTAAAACTGAAACGAAACTCTTCTGTTTGAAAAGGGCGCCATTTTCTTCTTATTCATATTTATATCGATTCTTTGCTTTAAAAAACTAAAGTAATTACGTGTTTACTTTTTTAATATCCCATTTTGCTATTTCAGATTATTTTACTAAAGTAAGTAAAGCTTCATTACTTTTAAAAACTGTTTTTGTTTCTTTGTTTTTCGATATTTCGTCGATATTATTTAGTAAGCGTGTTTAGCAGAAGAGCCAACAAATGACTACCCGAAAAAATAAATATACAAGAAATAAATGTTAACATAGTCGATAAAAGTTCAGTTCATGTTTTTTTTTGTTTTGAAATAGTTTTTAATGCTCATTACTCGAAATAATTTCAGCGAACCGAAATATAAACGAAATTTGAGGCGATACCTACTCAAATTAATTTTTATATAAACTACACATGCCATAATCGAATATTTCTCGAGCACAAAATAACGGAAAACATTAAAATATGTTTATAAATATTCCTTACGTTGACGGAACTCTCTTCAGTTTTAACACAGAATGCTCAGGGGCCCCCCTTTCAAATTGAAAACGGGACTCTCCATTTCAAAGTCACTGCCATTTTGATTCTTTTTTAAAACCGGTTCGTGAACTAAAAAAAATGTTTTTACAAACTTCTTAAAAATACAAACCAATGGACTTTTCTACCATAAAAGTAACTTTTATTGGCTATGGTAACATTTATTTCTTGTATATTTATATTATTATATATATATATATATATATATATATATATATATATAACATTTCCTCTTTGTAAGGAAACATAATTTTGTTGGTCACTCTTGGCTACGAATGGAAACAAAGTAGATATAAAAAAATATATTTTCGCGAAAATTATGTTTACTTTCATCATATTTTGCTTAGGGTAAAATTTTTGAGTATCAAAACTATCTCTTTACAACCCTCTCCATTTCATAACCTATCATACTTTCATCAATCACAGTCCATTTGCTGTAGGCTGTTTTTGAACCCAGTCAACGACGGGTACTTCTGCTAGTATATATATATATATATATATATATATATATATATATATATATACAAATTGTCCATCCCAAAGGATTCCAATAAAAAATAATAATGATCTAATATATAAAAAATAATAATGATCTAATATATAAAAATAATAATGATCTAATATATAAAAAATAATAATGATCTAATATATAAAAGGCCGTATGTGTGTCTGTCTCCATATCTTCAAACTCTATCTCTCCCGAAACTAAAAGCCTAAAATGATTGGATTCTTATGGACCGTTCTTTTATGGATCTTTAGCCGGTTAAAATAGTTTTAAGGGGTCAAAAATTGGTCCAGATTGAAAAAAAATATCGTTATACATTTTGCACATTCATCTTCGTTCATTTTTTTTCTTCGTTTATTTTTAATTTTATTTTTTTAATTAGTTCATATGCGTCTCACGTTGGTACAATGGTAACGTCACCAACTTTGAATGCTTTTGGTTTCGATTCTAGCTGATGGCGTGCGTTGTCAATATAAACCGACTGTCTCCATGAAATTCTATGTTGGCTTCAATGTGTCATTGCTTGAGGTCATCCTTGACTGAGTCACTCTAAGTTTTCTTTCGGCCGACCTTTTCTCAGTTATCCTCAACTCAGATGTGTGTACGTCTATTCGTCCAACCATGGCTTCGTTCAACATATCCTACCACCTCAAGCAATTGCAATGCAGAGTTGACCACAGTTTGGACACCTTCGATTAACAATTAACAAGTAGACAGAACTGCCACCAAGACCCACGCCATATGTTTACAATTAACGAATATAAGGAGTTGTCTCCCTTAGAACTAGAATGTTATTTCTATTTCTGTATATTTAAAAAAGAATCGTGCAAACAAATAAAAATTAAAAACCAAAATAACTTTACTACACCCCGGACAACGTCGAGTGTGTATAACAAGTAAATTATAAATTGTGAGAAAAGTGGGTTCCAAAAAGAATCTAGAAACACCCGTCCCCGGAAAACTCGTCCCCGGGATATTCGTCCCCGGAAAACTCGTCCTCGGAAAACTCTTTTCCCCGGAATATTCGTCCCAGGAATATTCGTCCCGGAAAACTCATCCATTTTTGCTAAGTAGGAAAACTGGTACATTATTAAATAATATCGATTGAAAAAACACTTTATGATTGTTATTGAAGGACATATTTTTTAAAAACGAATACACATCCCATAATATTTTTTTAAAAATATTTTTACTTGTTTACTGTTGTTTTAAAAAATAAAATTGACTTTCTAAGTGTTCGTTTTCTACCTAGCTTAGTAAGTTTTTAGTGGTTCAACTTATTTTCAAGAGTTGATTTAATTAAAAAAAAAAAAGTAATGTCGAGTGTTACTTTTGAACAAAAAAAAATGTCCGCCATGAGAGGATAATCACTCAAAAATAGAAAGTTAAAAAAATACTGAGGTAGATATAGTTTTAAAACGAGCCCCCCACCCCTCCAAAAGAAAATGAATTTGTATATTTTTAGGTAATATCCAAGATTACTGCTCAGAACAAAATCAAGCTACCGGAAGTGAATACGGTTTATTATGCAACGAAACCAAACGGAAGACACGAAAAACGAAACCATATATTTATTAAAGAGACTTGGTTTAGTTTTTAACACTTCTTGTGTTATTACGAAACAAAAATAAAATAGAAAGAAAACACTTCTTATATTATCAAATAATAAAACATATTTTATTGAGAAAAAATCATTTAGTTTAAAAACTTTTTGTGTTCGCGAAACAACAAAAGACACTTCTGCAGTATGAAGACGCCGGCCATTTTTTTTTGTGCGAATCACTAAACTGTTGCCAGGTGGCGCTTCGCAGTCAAAATCATTTAAATTATCAATTTGTTGTTGACTTTTTAAAGTTGCTTTAATTAAAAAAAATGTATTTGTTCAAAAAAAAAAAAGAAGCTATTTTACTTCACAAAAATCCAATGTTGCTTTCATTACAAAATCGTTTTATCAAAATTATATTTTTTACGCAGACCTTTAAGTAAATGTTTTGAAAATTATATTTTGATACATTTTTATACAATAAATGTTTTGGTCTTCAAATATTTTTCTGTTCGGAAAAAATCTTGTTTGTTACTTATTTGACCTAGAAGAAATTGGAGTTATCTCCCCCTAACAATAGCCTCTCTCTGCATACTACAGAAGTGCCTCGAAATGACTTTTAACAAAAAAAATTCTTATATTATCAAATAATAAAACAAATATTTTATTCAAAATACTTAATTTAGTTTTAACACTAACGGAATGATTTAATAAATTATTTTATATAATAATTTAATATTTTATAATACAAGAAGTGTTTTCGGTGCTTATGTATTTTTGGTATCGCGCTATTTTTAAATAGTTTGTTCGGGTTAAATTAAAGTTTCACTATATCGTTTTTTATTAAATTGTTAGGCGGAAGCACAGAATAGTTACAAAACACCCCCTCCTCATGTTAAGAATGGTTTTCGAAATAATAAAGGTATTATTTCAGCGCGGTACAAAAATACATAAGTACCGTGTTTATTTTTTTGTTTCGTAATAACATAATAATTGTTTAAATTAAATTAATTCTTCTGAATAAAATATTTGCTTTCTTTGATAATGCATAAAGTGTTTTCTTTCTTTTTTTATTTATTTTTGTTCCATGATAACACAAAAGTGTTAAAACTAAAGTATTTTTTAAATAAATATATGGTTTCGTTTTTCGTGTCTTGACTCCGTGACTCCATGATCAAGTTTATTTTTTTAAAAACAAGAGTAACCAAGTGAAAATAATTTTATAAAAAATATTATGGGGGTGCTTAGTCGCATATAAAATCAATATCTCCTTCAAGAACGGTCATAAAATGAGTTTTCAATCGATATTTATTCAATAATGGACCAGTTTTCCTACCTAGCAACATTGAACGAGATTTCCGGGTATGAGTTTTCCATATACGAGTTTTCCGGGAACGAGTTTTCCAGGCACCTTCGAGAACATTCTAACACTGGAATTTCTTTCCAACTTCAATGAAGTAACGTTTAGTTCGTCTATGGTTTTCTAATGGATAATTTTAAAGAAAGCCATGGTTTCAGCTAAATGTTCAGTGTAATTATTCAATTTTCAAACCTACAACAGTATTCACAGCTGTTAGAGTGTAGGCCATTGTTGAGATGGCTTGTTTTTTGTTGGATGCGATATAGTCTAATTCTAGGAGGTCCATTCTCCCAAGTTTTTCCTTCTCACCTTTTAAGAAAAGGTTAGTTTATTGCTAATCGCTGGATAAGAATGCAAACAGGGCTGTCCAGGCATGTTTTTGCAGGCCAGAATGATCTTTCTTTAGGGAGCTGGTTTTTCAAATCCCACTTTCCGGATGTTGTGTCACATCTTCTCGCCATGAGAGGGGGGATAAATATCCAGTAAATAAAGAGTCCAGAAAGGAGAAAGTAATGGTTGTGTTCACAAAGTTAAGTGCTGTTGTAAGTAATGAGTTGCTTGCTGATCTAGAGATGCAAAAAAATAGGACCTCTCTCTTTCTCTCTCTCTCTCTCTCTCTCTCTCTCTCTCTCTCTCTCTCTCTCTCTCTCTCTAATTCTTTCTTCTTTCTCTCTTTTTCTTCCTTTCTGTCTAAATGTATTGATCCTCTTCCCCCTATTTTTTCTCTACACGTCAGTCTGGGTAACTTCGGTCAAAATAGAAGGTAGTCAGAACTAACTCTATCGTCGAGACACACACACACACACACACAAAAAAAACTATAACTATGTCATTTTTTTTTTGCATCCTCCGAAATACTGGACTAGTGGAAGAACATGGTACTCCAGTCACATCTGTCGTAAAATATAACTTGAATAAAAACAGAAGAACATAAACGTTATTCATCTATCTTCCAAAATTCACATTTGATTGCTTCTATGCCAAAGCAGAGTAAGACACAAGATCGGTTTTAATATGGGGGAAAAATGAAAAATATTACCCCAGTCTATAGGAATTTCTTCTTCATTGAGCGAGAATAGAAAAATATAAAATGTAGTACGAGAATGATACTACACTTTGCTCCTAGCTCAAAAGTTTCTCATGGGCTTTGACTCACTAGCCAGAAAATAGGTTTACACAGGAATTTGTTGCAGACCCTAGACGTCACCATATTTTGAGATAAAGCTGAATTTTATGTTTGTCTCTCCTTAATCGTGGAAGTCGATTCATTGTTAGGGAGTTTGGCAAGTAATTTTCGACATAAATAACCAATGGAGTCAGTTCCTAAGAAATTTGCTACGATAATAATGAACAGGCTGACTTATGTATTTGAAGCATGTGCGTATATATGTATGTATGTATGTATGTATGTATGTATGTATGTATGTGTCAAATATCCAGAGATTAGAACGCCTATACCGCCTAGCGGAATAGATTGGCACAAAACGAAAATTTATTGTCTAAATTGAAACTACAATAAGGTAAACGGGGAGAGATACTATTCGAGAACATAATAACGGATATAACAATATCAGACGCACAGAATGAGTTACCGTCTCAAAAACGAGACACTAATACTTAACCAGGCAGTCAACATCGCAAGAATTCAAAAGAAATCAGCTAGTAATATGATATAGTTGAGTATAGTTACGGGATATGCAAACAGCAGACATACATCAAGTCAAGAAATGTAAATATTGTTGGACCACCATTCCGTAGCTGCTCAACGTATATATGCGAATATCAAACATTTAGAAAGATCAATTATTGGAATATTGCATTTCAGAAAAATATTAGACAATAATAGCACAGAACTGAACACAGATGAGACTAGAAATAGATGGTATTTATTTGCTCCCCCACCGAGCAAATTAGGCACAAGGCCAATTTTTAATGTGAGGAGTGAATGGAGGGGGAAGGGAAAAGGGGACCAGCTCCCGAGAGGTGGGAAATGGGAGCTGGTTAAAGGTCAGGCATGTGGGGTTGCCCCCACATCTGGTCTTTGCTAGTCATAGCTTGCAGTATCTGCCGGAACAGATGGTATTTATTTGCTCCCCCACTGAGCAAATTAGGCACAAGGCCGTTTTTAATGTGAGGTAAAAACCAGCTCCCCTAAAAGTAGGCAAATAGGGGGCACTCTGGTTACTAAAAATAATAATTGTCCCAGTATAGAGGGTTTCCCCTCCATTGACTGGTACAAATTATCTTAAGTGCAGCATCTGAAGAACAGATGGTGTTTATTTGCTCCCCCACTGAGCAAATTAGGCACAAGGCCGTTTTTAATGTGAGGTAAAAACCAGCTCCCCTAAAAGTAGGCAACAAGGGGGCACTCTGGTTACCAAAAATAATAATTGTCCCAGTATAGAGGGTTTCCCCTCCATTGACTGGTACAAATTATCTTAAGTGCAGCATCTGAAGAACAGATGGTATTTATTTGCTCCCCCACTGAGCAAATTAGGCACAAGGCCGTTTTTAATGTGAGGTAAAAACCAGCTCCCCTAAAAGTAGGCAACAAGGGGGCACTCTGGTTACCAAAAATAATAATTGTCCCAGTATAGAGGGTTTCCCCTCCATTGACTGGTACAAATTATCTTAAGTGCAGCATCTGAAGAACAGATGGTATTTATTTGCTCCCCCACTGAGCAAATTAGGCACAAGGCCGTTTTTAATGTGAGGTAAAAACCAGCTCCCCTAAAAGTAGGCAAAAAGGGGGCACTCTGGTTACCAAAAATAATAATTGTCCCAGTATAGAGGGTTTCCCCTCCATTGACTGGTACAAATTATCTTAAGTGCAGCATCTTCCGGAACAGATGGTATTTATTTGCTCCCCCACCGAGCAAATTAGGCACAAGGCCGATTTTTAATGTGAGGAGTGAAGGGAGGGGGAAGGGAAAAAGGGGGCCAGCTCCCGAGAGGTGGGAAATGGGAGCTGGTTAATGGTCAGGCATGTGGGGTTGCCCCCACATCCGGTCTTTGCTAGTCATAGCTAGTCATAGCCTGTAGTATCTGCCGGAACAGATGGTATTTATTTGCTCCCCCACTGAGCAAATTAGGCACAAGGCCGTTTTTAATGTGAGGTAAAAACCAGCTCCCCTAAAAGGGGTCACTCTGGTTACCAAAAATAATAATTGTTCCAGTATAGAGGGTTTCCCCTCCATTGACTGGTACAAATTATCTTAAGTGCAGTATCTGCCGGAACAGATGGTATTTATTTGCTCCCCCACTGAGCAAATTAGGCACAAGGCCGTTTTTAATGTGAGGTAAAAACCAGCTCCCCTTAAAGTAGGCAAAAAGGGGGCACTCTGGTTACCAAAAATAATAATTGTCTCAGTATAGAGGGTTTCCCCTCCATTGACTGGTACAAATTATCTTAAGTGCAGTATCTGCCGGAACAGATACTACACTTTGATCTTGCCCAAAAGGCCAAGTCATGAGACTAGAAATAGATGGTATTTATTTGCTCCCCCACTGAGCAAATTAGGCACAAGGCCGTTTTTAATGTGAGGTAAAAACCAGCTCCCCTTAAAGTAGGCAAAAAGTGGGCACTCTGGTTACCAAAAATAATAATTGTCCCAGTATAGAGGGTTTCCCCTCCATTGACTGGTACAAATTATCTTAAGTGCAGCATCTGCCGGAACAGATGGTGTTTATTTGCTCCCCCACTGAGCAAATTAGGCACAAGGCCGTTTTTAATGTGAGGTAAAAACCAGCTCCCCTTAAAGTAGGCAAAAAGGGGGCACTCTGGTTACCAAAAATAATAATTGTCCCAGTATAGAGGGTTTCCCCTCCATTGACTGGTACAAATTATCTTAAGTGCAGCATCTGCCGGAACAGATGGTATTTATTTGCTCCCCCACCGAGCAAATTAGGCACAAGGCCGATTTTTAATGTGAGGAGTGAAGGGAGGGGGAAGGGAAAAGGGGACCAGCTCCCGAGAGGTGGGAAATGGGAGCTGGTTAAAGGTCAGGCATGTGGGGTTGCCCCCACATCTGGTCTTTGCTAGTCATAGCTTGCAGTATCTGCCGGAACAGATGGTATTTATTTGCTCCCCCACTGAGCAAATTAGGCACAAGGCCGTTTTTAATGTGAGGTAAAAACCAGCTCCCCTAGAAGGGGTCACTCTGGTTACCAAAAATAATAATTGTCCCAGTATAGAGGGTTTCCCCTCCATTGACTGGTACAAACTATCTCAAGTGCAGCATCTGCCGGAACAGATACTACACTTTGATCTTGGCCCGAAGGCCAAGTCATGAGACTAGAAATAGATGGTATTTATTTGCTCCCCCACAGAGCAAATTAGGCACAAGGCCGATTTTTAAAGTGAGGAGTGAAGGGGAAATGGGGGACCAACTCCCCGGGGAGTAGGGGAGTTGGATAGTGACAATTGGTATGAAGGGTTTCCCCTACATTGACCAAAGTCTTATATGTGGAGTTGCCCCCACATATGGTCTTTGCTTGCAGTATCTGCCGGAACAGATGGTATTTATTTGCTCCCCCACTGAGCAAATTAGGCACAAGGCCGTTTTTAATGTGAGGTAAAAACCAGCTCCCCTAGAAGGGGTCACTCTGGTTACCAAAAATAATAATTGTCCCAGTATAGAGGGTTTCCCCTCCATTGACTGGTACAAACTATCTCAAGTGCAGCATCTGCCGGAACAGATACTACACTTTGATCTTGGCCCGAAGGCCAAGTCATGAGACTAGAAATAGATGGTATTTATTTGCTCCCCCACAGAGCAAATTAGGCACAAGGCCGATTTTTAAAGTGAGGAGTGAAGGGGAAATGGGGGACCAACTCCCCGGGGAGTAGGGGAGTTGGATAGTGACAATTGGTATGAAGGGTTTCCCCTACATTGACCAAAGTCTTATATGTGGAGTTGCCCCCACATATGGTCTTTGCTTGCAGTATCTGCCGGAACAGATACTACACTTTGAGATATTAAATCTTTTATTCATGTTAAAAAAATACAGTAAAATTAACGGTGAACAAAAAACTTAGGCACATGGCCAACTCAAAAGGGGGGATTTTGGGGGTCGTTGGTCATCCTTGTCGCTCCAGAACTAAACAAAGTCAAAAGTTTCTCCCAGCTAGTATCTTCTTTCACCATAATACCGCATTCACCCTTTCATCTTGGGGGACGTCCTAGTAACTCCCAATTTTTAAAACATTTTTTATTGACGTGTAAAAACAAAAAAGATAACAATAAAATGGTAACAATAATTCATTTGTGTCGAGGGAGGGGGAAGAAAAAACAAAAGGTGATTAGTAGGACCCTCCCAACCCCGTCTAGTTGATAGACTGCCCGTTCCACTAGGTTTGTAAAAGGAACCTCGCTTCTGCGGGTCAGTCTCTAGGTGGGGATGCCCTCTAGATGGGGGTGAATGGAGAAAAGAAAATTTTGTGGGTAAGGGATGGAGGTTAGTTTGTATTTCTTTTTCTCCAAGATGGGTAAAATTTAGAGGAAGGGGTGAAAAACAAAAATTGCAGGTAAGAGGGGATGGGGATCTTGGAGGCTTCCTAATCGGGGAGGGATGGAACACACACTCAGCTAGCTGAGAGACTACTTGTTTAATTTAACTTTACAGAACTGCGCGTTCCACACCTAGGCGGGGAACACGTATTCGAATTTGGCTCCTCTTCGTACACACAGACTTGCCACATGTATCCATCTTCTGTCAAATGCCGCGCGATGCAGCCTTCTTCTATCACATCTGATCTTCACCCGTAGTTGGTGTTTAAAGAACGCGATCAGATCTTGATCAGAAAAAGACAACACCCCCCGGCAACCTTGCAGACGCGACGTCCAAATCACCATTCTCGCCACGGCCAGAATCGTAACGTAGACCATTTGTCTTTCCCGGTCCCACGGCGGCCTCACGTTGTCCACAACATTGGATACAGTAATTGGGCGAGGATGCTCAGGATCGATGCGAGCCGTCACCCCACTGACATACGACCAGTACTGGCGGAGTTCGCGGCAATCAAAGAAAGCGTGATCCGTAGTTTCCACAGCCGTTGTCCCACAACGGGGACAATCGGGCGACTCCAGAAACCCAGAACTGCATTGTATGTTGTTGAGTGGAAGTGCATTTCGGGCCAATCGCCAGGTCAGAGAGAACTCCGAATTGTTCAGATGACTCGAACCTGGCGCCCAGCTCCACGCGGAGCGGATCTCACTCTGCTGCCACCCCAAACGCGCGCATAGCGGGTCGTCAGCGGCCTCCCTCACTAGATCCCTGTGGAGTTCCCTACGGGTAGCAGTCACAAGGTCACTGGACCTTGGTAGTCGTTTTAGCGCGGCTCGGCACTCTTTCATGTAGGCAGATTCTCCCCGCGGCCTGCGACGGCTCTCGATGGAAGGGTCGAGAACGAGGTCGGGGAAGGCGGCAGTAACCACGGGGTGCCACGGTTGGTCCTCCTGCATATAGTTGCTCAGGAAGGCCAGTCTCTCAGCATCTCGATGACACTTCAAGTCCGGCATTCCCAAGCCTCCCTCACACGGACGTTGAATACAGACCTGTCTGCTCACCCAGTGTCTTCCTCTGTCCCAAAGGAGCGAGGACAAGAGTTCGACGAGAGCTTTTAGGTGTTGTGCAGGCAGGGGAAGTACGGCCAGTCGGTAAAGGATGAGAGGAAAGACGTAAGTGGCGCACGCCTCAGCTCTACCCTTTAAGGAAAGTTTCCTAGGAAGCCACGAACTGACTGCAGCCTCCACCTTTGACCGTACCTCCAACCAATTCTTGTCAAGCTGGAGACCCGGTCCGAACCACACGCCGAGGATCCGGACCGGGCCATCTGTCCAGCTGAAGGGCGCAGGGAGGTTTGCGTTGCCACTCCATGCGCCCAACCGCAGTCCTACCGACTTGTTGCGGTTTATCTTGGCCCCTGTAATTCTTTCGTACTGTGTGAGTGCCTCCGACACGACCTCAATGTCTCTGGAGCCCGACACGAAGATCGTGACATCATCGGCGAACGCGGATACCTTGGCAGCTGAGCCGCCAGGCAGAGCCATTCCGCGCAGGGCCGAATTTGCCTCCCCATGTCTCAGCTTGCGGAGAAGAGGCTCCAAAGCCAGGACATAAAGCAGGGGCGACAGCGGACAACCCTGACGAACCGACCGAGAGATAACAAAGGGTTTCGAGCGCTTTCCGTTCACTTGCACGACAGCCATGGGCTGCCGATACATTATGGAGATCCACTTGCAAAAGTCCGGTTTAAAACCGGCGGCCTCTAAGACAGATGCCAGGAAACGATGGTCGACCCTATCGAAAGCTTTGGACTGATCTAAGTTTATCAGCGCGGCTTCTGTGTCGTCATCTATTCCCCCCTCTAGGATCATGCGGATCAGGTGCAAGTTGTTCTGAATCGATCTCCCCTTCACAGCGTAGTTCTGTTCTGGTTCAACCAACTCGTCGATAACAACCTGCAGCCGATTCGACAGGACCTTGGCCAAAATCTTCAACTCTGTGTTTAGCAGAGTTATGGGCCTGTAGTCATCTAACTCTTCCCCTCCATGCCCGTCACCTTTCTTCAGCAATGTGATCACTCCCTTGGTCACCTGCCCTGGGATGGATCCCTGAGCAAACCAATGGTTGAACATATCCGTCAGAAGAGGCAGAAACATGGGCGACAGCCTCAAGTACAGTTCGTATGGCAGACCATCAAGTCCTGGCGATCTGTCACAGCTGACCTGCTTCAGCGCAGTAAAGACCTCCTGCTCCGTCACCCGGCCCTCGCAACCAGCCGCTCTAGCCGCCTCGAGGCGGGGAGAGTCGGCCAAATAGTCGCTAAACTCAAGGACCGGAAGATCGGGCTGCTGCGTAAAACGCTCCTCGAAATGTTCTCGAAACCCCTCGCAGATCTCCCGAGTCGATTCCAGGGTGCGTCCATTCGGATGTTTGATTTTTGCAATATATTTGTCCGAGCCACGCCTAGAAACCTCACGGCGCACGTCTGCATCAGAATTGACTGCTTCGTTGCCTATCTTTCTAAGCCTAGCTCTAACTACTTGGCCTTCGTAGCGCTCGCTAGTCTCGCGTAGAAGGTCCTGCTTAGCTAGTTCCTGACTAACCCTATCACCCTCCCCGGTAGCCTGGGCTAGTTTCTGCTCTAGCTTCTTCTTCGTCTTGGCCTTATCTAGTGCGAGGCGCTGGGCATACTTGACGGAGAAGCTTCTGATCTTGGCTTTGAGACCTAACCACCACTTACTCCCGGTAACCGCCCCCACTAGTGCCTTTTTAATCAATTCTCTTAACTGATCTTGGAAGTCTTGTCTCTCCAGAAGGGAGGTGTTTAACTTCCAGTACCCCGCTAACTTAGGCCTATTTCCTAGCTTCAGCCGGGCCATAACTAATTTATGGTCCGTCTGGCCTAGCCAAGTGAACGTGGGACAAGATAAGAAGTCTACTTCGCCTCTCCTAACTAACATCCTGTCCAAATAAGTATTTGGATAGGAGGAAACACTATTGGTCCACGTCCACATCTCCCGCCCTGGATGCTCGACCCGAAACCTGTCGACCAGACCGCATCTAGCCATCAGATCAGCCAGGCTGGACTCGCACCTCTCCGATCCTCTAGCTCCGCCTCCTACCTTATCTATGTCGGGGTCTAAGATGGAATTCCAATCCCCCATTAGCACTACCCGCTTCCGACAATCTACAAACGCGTCAAGCTGACTGAAGAATGAGACCCTCTCACGAGCGGTGCTGGGCGCATGAACCGCAATCACCCGAAACACAGAATCTTTTACGGCAACATCGGCCACAACCAGCCTACCCACTGCATCTCTATGGACAACGTCGACCGTCGCCGACAGGGTGCGTTTAACCAGCACGGAAACTCCCTTCCCCCGCGGGCTGCCATATGCTGAGAAAACCTCAAAGTCTCGGGCCAGCACCTGACAGTCCACAGAGGAAACGAAATGCGTCTCCTGAATCGCAGCGACATCCACTCCCAGGGACAAGAGGTCGTGCCGGAGGCGAGCCGCCCGGCCCGATGATCTCAAGCCCCTCGCATTCAGACTAGCCAAATTCAAAGCCATGGTACCTACCTTAAGGTGTGTTACACTCAGCTCCGAAGTCAGCCGGGGAAAGGACACCGACGTTGTGTGCAATGCTCAAGGTGGTCAGGTTTTTCATGTCCTGACCTTCTCTCACAATGCCGCCGACATCCAAAGGGTAGGTCAATTTAAGGGCCCTATAGAGTGACGGATGGACCAACACTGGGACCCTTCCCTTGCATTGTTTTGACAGTTCATCAAGAGAAGGGTCATTTTTTTTAACCAGTTCAATTCCCGGAAACGCCCCTTCAGCGGCCTGCAGCCTTGTCCACAAGTTGGTCTTGCAGGCCTCTGGAGTTCTGACAAAGGTTATTAGGAGTGGGGCGTCCGGGAAATTTGAGGGGATATTTACATCTTTCCCCTCTATCTGTTTGTAATCGAGCAGAGGTTTTAAGTTTTTCCTCTGCCGATGGGAAATGTCTGTGGCCACAGATAGAGGGTCTACATAACATAGTTCCTCAGGGGCAAGGACCTTTGGTCTGCAAGAGGCAGAGGAGTCTCTCCTCTCCCTCGGTTCATTCTTTTCATTTTCTTTTTGGGGTAGTGGCTCAGTTTGCCTTGGTGTGGGGACGGGTGTTTGTGTGGTGCCTGGTGTTGGTGTTGGTGTTGGTGCAGTGTTTGGTGTTGGTGCGGTGTCTGGTGTTGGTGTTGGTGCGGTGTCTGGTGTTGGTGTGGTGTCTCGTGTTGGTGCGGTGTCTGGTGTTAGTGCGGTGTCTGGTGTTGGTGCGGTGTCTGGTGTTGTTGCAGTGTGTGGTTTGGGGGTGGAAGTGGATTTTGTTGTTAGGGGTGGTGTATGTTCACAGGGAGTGGGGGCCACCTTTTCTTCCTCTTTTCTTCTTTTGTTTTTCTTTTTCATTCTTTCGAATGAACCGGGGAGAGGTGAGGTTGAGTTCCTCTCCCTCTCACTTGCGGATTCATCCTCAGAGGAGCAGTCTTTTCTCCGCTTGATCCCCGTCTCGATTGGTGTGGGGACCGTTGGTTGTGTCTGCTCCTCTATTTGCTGCTGCAGCTGTTTTTGTTGTTGCTGCTCTCGCTGGTGTCGTTGCTGCTGCTGCTTCTGCTGCACTTGCTGATTTTGCTGTTGCAGTAGTTGCTGCTGCAGTTGTTTCCGCGGCATTGGCTGCGGTGGCTGTTGTTGTTTCTGCATTTGCAGAGGCTCCTGCCTCGATTTTTGGGCTGGTGGTGGGACGGTGGCAGAAGGGATTAAGTGTTTCCGCTTTTGTCTCACTACCGTGCTCCATTCTTCCCCCTTGGCCTCCTGGGTGGTTTGAGTTTTCCTTGGAGCTGGGGTTGGTGCTGCAGTTGCAGGGGTTGTTGCCGCCTGTTTTGGTGCGGGCGTTGTCTCAGTGGATGTGACCGCCTTTTGGGTTATTGGATTAGGGGTTACCCTTTGGGGGCAACTCCTAGCCATGTGGCCCTGCTTTTGGCAGAACCAACAGTGTGGACGACGGCCCTCCACCACTACCGTTATGCTGGCGTCTTTGTATGTCAGCAGCGGTGGTATTGCCTGAAAACCTTTCCTCTTCAGCCTCATTGCTATTGTGTAGCAGCCCAGGTGAGTCCCAGTTTTTGACCGTATTGGGGTCACCTGTTCTACCTCACCGTACTGGCTGAAGAGGCATCCTAATACTTCCGCAGGTATTTGGGTTGGCACATTAAATACCTGCACCCGAGTCCTTCTCTTGCCCTGGTATTCAGGTGTTAGTTTGACTCTCCCATGCTTTATTTCTTGGAGGGAGAGTCTCTCTGCATCTTCCTTGGTGGGTAGGAGGATGTCCCACATGGCGTAGCTCCTCTGGTACAGGTATAATACCGGGATATTTAGCTTATGTAGGAGCCCTGCCATGTCTTCCTTTTTCATCCCTAGGAGGCGGTTTTCCGGCATATCCGAGATGATGAGGGAGAGCACTCTGTCTTCGATTGCCTCCCAAGCGCCTGGCACTGGTTTAATTTCTGCCCCCTCTATGTATTGTCTGTACTTGGTCAAGTACAAGTCTTTATACTCTTGAGGGGACAGTTGCTTCTCTACAGTCTTCCCCCATGCCAACCCTCTTGTTGGTGTTGGATCTTTGGTGAGGTTGGACTGTTTTTGCTGTTCCTTGGCGGAAGGGTTGCTATTCTGAGGGGCATTTCCCTTTCCGCTTTCCTTTGGGACCGACTCTCCCTGCTCTATACTTCTTCCAGGAAATACTTCCCTTTTTGGGGAGTCGGCCTCCTGGGGAGCATTGTCCTTGGGAGCTTTTGCCCCTTTTGTTTTGGGGAGGTTTAGGCTGTATGCCCCCTCGTTTTCTTGATTTGCTCCCCTTTTGGGGCAGTAGCCCTCCTGGGGAGCACTGTCTCTCTTATCGTCCTTTGGGGCTACTGCCTCTTGATTTTTGTTGTCAGAGCGGGATGCCCTGTCCAACATTGTTTTTTCTCCCCTTTGTGGGGAGTCGCCCTCTTGGGGAGCTGCTGGTGAGTTTTCTCCCTTCTGGGGGGCGTCCTTCGGTTTCGTGTCCGGGCGGTATGCCCCGTTGCTTTTTGCTTCCCCTGTTGGGGAGCCGTCCTCTTGGGGAGCAGTTTTTCTTGTGGTAGCCTCCTGGCTGGGGGTATCTGTATTGGTGGTCCCTGGGCTGGGGGTGTCCATTTTTGAAAAAAGCTCTCTCTCTTCTGTATAATTCACCAAAATGAGTGACGTGGAGTCGGCGTCCAAATTGGGAGCCGACTTTGGCGCCAAAAAGAAGTGGCGCCAAAGGCGGCAAGAGGGGAGATAGAACTGAGAGAGGGAGTGGGAGGTTAGTGGAGGGAAGAGAGAAAGTGTTTCCGACCCTCCCTCGCGGGAAGGTCGTAAATTATCAGCTCGGATCCCCCCCCGTGGGGGAGGGGGGAGAGCAGAGAAAGACAGACAAAGTGGGGGTGCGGACAGAACGCTACCCAACAAGCTCTCCGGGCACGAGAATGTGTCGCCAGAACACGACTGCCTATCGCTGTGTATGTATCAGAGAACAGATACTACACTTTGAGATATTAAATCTTTTATTCATGTTAAAAAATACAGTAAAATTAACGGTGAACAAAAAACTTAGGCACATGGCCAACTCAAAAGGGGGGATTTTGGGGGTCGTTGGTCATCCTTGTCGCTCCAGAACTAAACAAAGTCAAAAGTTTCTCCCAGCTAGTATCTTCTTTCACCATAATACCGCATTCACCCTTTCATCTTGGGGGACGTCCTAGTAACTCCCAATTTTTAAAACATTTTTTATTGACGTGTAAAAACAAAAAAGATAACAATAAAATGGTAACAATAATTCATTTGTGTCGAGGGAGGGGGAAGAAAAAACAAAAGGTGATTAGTAGGACCCTCCCAACCCCGTCTAGTTGATAGACTGCCCGTTCCACTAGGTTTGTAAAAGGAACCTCGCTTCTGCGGGTCAGTCTCTAGGTGGGGATGCCCTCTAGATGGGGGTGAATGGAGAAAAGAAAATTTTGTGGGTAAGGGATGGAGGTTAGTTTGTATTTCTTTTTCTCCAAGATGGGTAAAATTTAGAGGAAGGGGTGAAAAACAAAAATTGCAGGTAAGAGGGGATGGGGATCTTGGAGGCTTCCTAATCGGGGAGGGATGGAACACACACTCAGCTAGCTGAGAGACTACTTGTTTAATTTAACTTTACAGAACTGCGCGTTCCACACCTAGGCGGGGAACACGTATTCGAATTTGGCTCCTCTTCGTACACACAGACTTGCCACATGTATCCATCTTCTGTCAAATGCCGCGCGATGCAGCCTTCTTCTATCACATCTGATCTTCACCCGTAGTTGGTGTTTAAAGAACGCGATCAGATCTTGATCAGAAAAAGACAACACCCCCCGGCAACCTTGCAGACGCGACGTCCAAATCACCATTCTCGCCACGGCCAGAATCGTAACGTAGACCATTTGTCTTTCCCGGTCCCACGGCGGCCTCACGTTGTCCACAACATTGGATACAGTAATTGGGCGAGGATGCTCAGGATCGATGCGAGCCGTCACCCCACTGACATACGACCAGTACTGGCGGAGTTCGCGGCAATCAAAGAAAGCGTGATCCGTAGTTTCCACAGCCGTTGTCCCACAACGGGGACAATCGGGCGACTCCAGAAACCCAGAACTGCATTGTATGTTGTTGAGTGGAAGTGCATTTCGGGCCAATCGCCAGGTCAGAGAGAACTCCGAATTGTTCAGATGACTCGAACCTGGCGCCCAGCTCCACGCGGAGCGGATCTCACTCTGCTGCCACCCCAAACGCGCGCATAGCGGGTCGTCAGCGGCCTCCCTCACTAGATCCCTGTGGAGTTCCCTACGGGTAGCAGTCACAAGGTCACTGGACCTTGGTAGTCGTTTTAGCGCGGCTCGGCACTCTTTCATGTAGGCAGATTCTCCCCGCGGCCTGCGACGGCTCTCGATGGAAGGGTCGAGAACGAGGTCGGGGAAGGCGGCAGTAACCACGGGGTGCCACGGTTGGTCCTCCTGCATATAGTTGCTCAGGAAGGCCAGTCTCTCAGCATCTCGATGACACTTCAAGTCCGGCATTCCCAAGCCTCCCTCACACGGACGTTGAATACAGACCTGTCTGCTCACCCAGTGTCTTCCTCTGTCCCAAAGGAGCGAGGACAAGAGTTCGACGAGAGCTTTTAGGTGTTGTGCAGGCAGGGGAAGTACGGCCAGTCGGTAAAGGATGAGAGGAAAGACGTAAGTGGCGCACGCCTCAGCTCTACCCTTTAAGGAAAGTTTCCTAGGAAGCCACGAACTGACTGCAGCCTCCACCTTTGACCGTACCTCCAACCAATTCTTGTCAAGCTGGAGACCCGGTCCGAACCACACGCCGAGGATCCGGACCGGGCCATCTGTCCAGCTGAAGGGCGCAGGGAGGTTTGCGTTGCCACTCCATGCGCCCAACCGCAGTCCTACCGACTTGTTGCGGTTTATCTTGGCCCCTGTAATTCTTTCGTACTGTGTGAGTGCCTCCGACACGACCTCAATGTCTCTGGAGCCCGACACGAAGATCGTGACATCATCGGCGAACGCGGATACCTTGGCAGCTGAGCCGCCAGGCAGAGCCATTCCGCGCAGGGCCGAATTTGCCTCCCCATGTCTCAGCTTGCGGAGAAGAGGCTCCAAAGCCAGGACATAAAGCAGGGGCGACAGCGGACAACCCTGACGAACCGACCGAGAGATAACAAAGGGTTTCGAGCGCTTTCCGTTCACTTGCACGACAGCCATGGGCTGCCGATACATTATGGAGATCCACTTGCAAAAGTCCGGTTTAAAACCGGCGGCCTCTAAGACAGATGCCAGGAAACGATGGTCGACCCTATCGAAAGCTTTGGACTGATCTAAGTTTATCAGCGCGGCTTCTGTGTCGTCATCTATTCCCCCCTCTAGGATCATGCGGATCAGGTGCAAGTTGTTCTGAATCGATCTCCCCTTCACAGCGTAGTTCTGTTCTGGTTCAACCAACTCGTCGATAACAACCTGCAGCCGATTCGACAGGACCTTGGCCAAAATCTTCAACTCTGTGTTTAGCAGAGTTATGGGCCTGTAGTCATCTAACTCTTCCCCTCCATGCCCGTCACCTTTCTTCAGCAATGTGATCACTCCCTTGGTCACCTGCCCTGGGATGGATCCCTGAGCAAACCAATGGTTGAACATATCCGTCAGAAGAGGTAGAAACATGGGCGACAGCCTCAAGTACAGTTCGTATGGCAGACCATCAAGTCCTGGCGATCTGTCACAGCTGACCTGCTTCAGCGCAGTAAAGACCTCCTGCTCCGTCACCCGGCCCTCGCAACCAGCCGCTCTAGCCGCCTCGAGGCGGGGAGAGTCGGCCAAATAGTCGCTAAACTCAAGGACCGGAAGATCGGGCTGCTGCGTAAAACGCTCCTCGAAATGTTCTCGAAACCCCTCGCAGATCTCCCGAGTCGATTCCAGGGTGCGTCCATTCGGATGTTTGATTTTTGCAATATATTTGTCCGAGCCACGCCTAGAAACCTCACGGCGCACGTCTGCATCAGAATTGACTGCTTCGTTGCCTATCTTTCTAAGCCTAGCTCTAACTACTTGGCCTTCGTAACGCTCGCTAGTCTCGCGTAGAAGGTCCTGCTTAGCTAGTTCCTGACTAACCCTATCACCCTCCCCGGTAGCCTGGGCTAGTTTCTGCTCTAGCTTCTTCTTCGTCTTGGCCTTATCTAGTGCGAGGCGCTGGGCATACTTGACGGAGAAGCTTCTGATCTTGGCTTTGAGACCTAACCACCACTTACTCCCGGTAACCGCCCCCACTAGTGCCTTTTTAATCAATTCTCTTAACTGATCTTGGAAGTCTTGTCTCTCCAGAAGGGAGGTGTTTAACTTCCAGTACCCCGCTAACTTAGGCCTATTTCCTAGCTTCAGCCGGGCCATAACTAATTTATGGTCCGTCTGGCCTAGCCAAGTGAACGTGGGACAAGATAAGAAGTCTACTTCGCCTCTCCTAACTAACATCCTGTCCAAATAAGTATTTGGATAGGAGGAAACACTATTGGTCCACGTCCACATCTCCCGCCCTGGATGCTCGACCCGAAACCTGTCGACCAGACCGCATCTAGCCATCAGATCAGCCAGGCTGGACTCGCACCTCTCCGATCCTCTAGCTCCGCCTCCTACCTTATCTATGTCGGGGTCTAAGATGGAATTCCAATCCCCCATTAGCACTACCCGCTTCCGACAATCTACAAACGCGTCAAGCTGACTGAAGAATGAGACCCTCTCACGAGCGGTGCTGGGCGCATGAACCGCAATCACCCGAAACACAGAATCTTTTACGGCAACATCGGCCACAACCAGCCTACCCACTGCATCTCTATGGACAACGTCGACCGTCGCCGACAGGGTGCGTTTAACCAGCACGGAAACTCCCTTCCCCCGCGGGCTGCCATATGCTGAGAAAACCTCAAAGTCTCGGGCCAGCACCTGACAGTCCACAGAGGAAACGAAATGCGTCTCCTGAATCGCAGCGACATCCACTCCCAGGGACAAGAGGTCGTGCCGGAGGCGAGCCGCCCGGCCCGATGATCTCAAGCCCCTCGCATTCAGACTAGCCAAATTCAAAGCCATGGTACCTACCTTAAGGTGTGTTACACTCAGCTCCGAAGTCAGCCGGGGAAAGGACACCGACGTTGTGTGCAATGCTCAAGGTGGTCAGGTTTTTCATGTCCTGACCTTCTCTCACAATGCCGCCGACATCCAAAGGGTAGGTCAATTTAAGGGCCCTATAGAGTGACGGATGGACCAACACTGGGACCCTTCCCTTGCATTGTTTTGACAGTTCATCAAGAGAAGGGTCATTTTTTTTAACCAGTTCAATTCCCGGAAACGCCCCTTCAGCGGCCTGCAGCCTTGTCCACAAGTTGGTCTTGCAGGCCTCTGGAGTTCTGACAAAGGTTATTAGGAGTGGGGCGTCCGGGAAATTTGAGGGGATATTTACATCTTTCCCCTCTATCTGTTTGTAATCGAGCAGAGGTTTTAAGTTTTTCCTCTGCCGATGGGAAATGTCTGTGGCCACAGATAGAGGGTCTACATAACATAGTTCCTCAGGGGCAAGGACCTTTGGTCTGCAAGAGGCAGAGGAGTCTCTCCTCTCCCTCGGTTCATTCTTTTCATTTTCTTTTTGGGGTAGTGGCTCAGTTTGCCTTGGTGTGGGGACGGGTGTTTGTGTGGTGCCTGGTGTTGGTGTTGGTGTTGGTGCAGTGTTTGGTGTTGGTGCGGTGTCTGGTGTTGGTGTTGGTGCGGTGTCTGGTGTTGGTGTGGTGTCTCGTGTTGGTGCGGTGTCTGGTGTTAGTGCGGTGTCTGGTGTTGGTGCGGTGTCTGGTGTTGTTGCAGTGTGTGGTTTGGGGGTGGAAGTGGATTTTGTTGTTAGGGGTGGTGTATGTTCACAGGGAGTGGGGGCCACCTTTTCTTCCTCTTTTCTTCTTTTGTTTTTCTTTTTCATTCTTTCGAATGAACCGGGGAGAGGTGAGGTTGAGTTCCTCTCCCTCTCACTTGCGGATTCATCCTCAGAGGAGCAGTCTTTTCTCCGCTTGATCCCCGTCTCGATTGGTGTGGGGACCGTTGGTTGTGTCTGCTCCTCTATTTGCTGCTGCAGCTGTTTTTGTTGTTGCTGCTCTCGCTGGTGTCGTTGCTGCTGCTGCTTCTGCTGCACTTGCTGATTTTGCTGTTGCAGTAGTTGCTGCTGCAGTTGTTTCCGCGGCATTGGCTGCGGTGGCTGTTGTTGTTTCTGCATTTGCAGAGGCTCCTGCCTCGATTTTTGGGCTGGTGGTGGGACGGTGGCAGAAGGGATTAAGTGTTTCCGCTTTTGTCTCACTACCGTGCTCCATTCTTCCCCCTTGGCCTCCTGGGTGGTTTGAGTTTTCCTTGGAGCTGGGGTTGGTGCTGCAGTTGCAGGGGTTGTTGCCGCCTGTTTTGGTGCGGGCGTTGTCTCAGTGGATGTGACCGCCTTTTGGGTTATTGGATTAGGGGTTACCCTTTGGGGGCAACTCCTAGCCATGTGGCCCTGCTTTTGGCAGAACCAACAGTGTGGACGACGGCCCTCCACCACTACCGTTATGCTGGCGTCTTTGTATGTCAGCAGCGGTGGTATTGCCTGAAAACCTTTCCTCTTCAGCCTCATTGCTATTGTGTAGCAGCCCAGGTGAGTCCCAGTTTTTGACCGTATTGGGGTCACCTGTTCTACCTCACCGTACTGGCTGAAGAGGCATCCTAATACTTCCGCAGGTATTTGGGTTGGCACATTAAATACCTGCACCCGAGTCCTTCTCTTGCCCTGGTATTCAGGTGTTAGTTTGACTCTCCCATGCTTTATTTCTTGGAGGGAGAGTCTCTCTGCATCTTCCTTGGTGGGTAGGAGGATGTCCCACATGGCGTAGCTCCTCTGGTACAGGTATAATACCGGGATATTTAGCTTATGTAGGAGCCCTGCCATGTCTTCCTTTTTCATCCCTAGGAGGCGGTTTTCCGGCATATCCGAGATGATGAGGGAGAGCACTCTGTCTTCGATTGCCTCCCAAGCGCCTGGCACTGGTTTAATTTCTGCCCCCTCTATGTATTGTCTGTACTTGGTCAAGTACAAGTCTTTATACTCTTGAGGGGACAGTTGCTTCTCTACAGTCTTCCCCCATGCCAACCCTCTTGTTGGTGTTGGATCTTTGGTGAGGTTGGACTGTTTTTGCTGTTCCTTGGCGGAAGGGTTGCTATTCTGAGGGGCATTTCCCTTTCCGCTTTCCTTTGGGACCGACTCTCCCTGCTCTATACTTCTTCCAGGAAATACTTCCCTTTTTGGGGAGTCGGCCTCCTGGGGAGCATTGTCCTTGGGAGCTTTTGCCCCTTTTGTTTTGGGGAGGTTTAGGCTGTATGCCCCCTCGTTTTCTTGATTTGCTCCCCTTTTGGGGCAGTAGCCCTCCTGGGGAGCACTGTCTCTCTTATCGTCCTTTGGGGCTACTGCCTCTTGATTTTTGTTGTCAGAGCGGGATGCCCTGTCCAACATTGTTTTTTCTCCCCTTTGTGGGGAGTCGCCCTCTTGGGGAGCTGCTGGTGAGTTTTCTCCCTTCTGGGGGGCGTCCTTCGGTTTCGTGTCCGGGCGGTATGCCCCGTTGCTTTTTGCTTCCCCTGTTGGGGAGCCGTCCTCTTGGGGAGCAGTTTTTCTTGTGGTAGCCTCCTGGCTGGGGGTATCTGTATTGGTGGTCCCTGGGCTGGGGGTGTCCATTTTTGAAAAAAGCTCTCTCTCTTCTGTATAATTCACCAAAATGAGTGACGTGGAGTCGGCGTCCAAATTGGGAGCCGACTTTGGCGCCAAAAAGAAGTGGCGCCAAAGGCGGCAAGAGGGGAGATAGAACTGAGAGAGGGAGTGGGAGGTTAGTGGAGGGAAGAGAGAAAGTGTTTCCGACCCTCCCTCGCGGGAAGGTCGTAAATTATCAGCTCGGATCCCCCCCCGTGGGGGAGGGGGGAGAGCAGAGAAAGACAGACAAAGTGGGGGTGCGGACAGAACGCTACCCAACAAGCTCTCCGGGCACGAGAATGTGTCGCCAGAACACGACTGCCTATCGCTGTGTATGTATCAGAGAACAGATACTACACTTTGAGATATTAAATCTTTTATTCATGTTAAAAAAATACAGTAAAATTAACGGTGAACAAAAAACTTAGGCACATGGCCAACTCAAAAGGGGGGATTTTGGGGGTCGTTGGTCATCCTTGTCGCTCCAGAACTAAACAAAGTCAAAAGTTTCTCCCAGCTAGTATCTTCTTTCACCATAATACCGCATTCACCCTTTCATCTTGGGGGACGTCCTAGTAACTCCCAATTTTTAAAACATTTTTTATTGACGTGTAAAAACAAAAAAGATAACAATAAAATGGTAACAATAATTCATTTGTGTCGAGGGAGGGGGAAGAAAAAACAAAAGGTGATTAGTAGGACCCTCCCAACCCCGTCTAGTTGATAGACTGCCCGTTCCACTAGGTTTGTAAAAGGAACCTCGCTTCTGCGGGTCAGTCTCTAGGTGGGGATGCCCTCTAGATGGGGGTGAATGGAGAAAAGAAAATTTTGTGGGTAAGGGATGGAGGTTAGTTTGTATTTCTTTTTCTCCAAGATGGGTAAAATTTAGAGGAAGGGGTGAAAAACAAAAATTGCAGGTAAGAGGGGATGGGGATCTTGGAGGCTTCCTAATCGGGGAGGGATGGAACACACACTCCGCTAGCTGAGAGACTACTTGTTTAATTTAACTTTACAGAACTGCGCGTTCCACACCTAGGCGGGGAACACGTATTCGAATTTGGCTCCTCTTCGTACACACAGACTTGCCACATGTATCCATCTTCTGTCAAATGCCGCGCGATGCAGCCTTCTTCTATCACATCTGATCTTCACCCGTAGTTGGTGTTTAAAGAACGCGATCAGATCTTGATCAGAAAAAGACAACACCCCCCGGCAACCTTGCAGACGCGACGTCCAAATCACCATTCTCGCCACGGCCAGAATCGTAACGTAGACCATTTGTCTTTCCCGGTCCCACGGCGGCCTCACGTTGTCCACAACATTGGATACAGTAATTGGGCGAGGATGCTCAGGATCGATGCGAGCCGTCACCCTACTGACATACGACCAGTACTGGCGGAGTTCGCGGCAATCAAAGAAAGCGTGATCCGTAGTTTCCACAGCCGTTGTCCCACAACGGGGACAATCGGGCGACTCCAGAAACCCAGAACTGCATTGTATGTTGTTGAGTGGAAGTGCATTTCGGGCCAATCGCCAGGTCAGAGAGAACTCCGAATTGTTCAGATGACTCGAACCTGGCGCCCAGCTCCACGCGGAGCGGATCTCACTCTGCTGCCACCCCAAACGCGCACATAGCGGGTCGTCAGCGGCCTCCCTCACTAGATCCCTGTGGAGTTCCCTACGGGTAGCAGTCACAAGGTCACTGGACCTTGGTAGTCGTTTTAGCGCGGCTCGGCACTCTTTCATGTAGGCAGATTCTCCCCGCGGCCTGCGACGGCTCTCGATGGAAGGGTCGAGAACGAGGTCGGGGAAGGCGGCAGTAACCACGGGGTGCCACGGTTGGTCCTCCTGCATATAGTTGCTCAGGAAGGCCAGTCTCTCAGCATCTCGATGACACTTCAAGTCCGGCATTCCCAAGCCTCCCTCACACGGACGTTGAATACAGACCTGTCTGCTCACCCAGTGTCTTCCTCTGTCCCAAAGGAGCGAGGACAAGAGTTCGACGAGAGCTTTTAGGTGTTGTGCAGGCAGGGGAAGTACGGCCAGTCGGTAAAGGATGAGAGGAAAGACGTAAGTGGCGCACGCCTCAGCTCTACCCTTTAAGGAAAGTTTCCTAGGAAGCCACGAACTGACTGCAGCCTCCACCTTTGACCGTACCTCCAACCAATTCTTGTCAAGCTGGAGACCCGGTCCGAACCACACGCCGAGGATCCGGACCGGGCCATCTGTCCAGCTGAAGGGCGCAGGGAGGTTTGCGTTGCCACTCCATGCGCCCAACCGCAGTCCTACCGACTTGTTGCGGTTTATCTTGGCCCCTGTAATTCTTTCGTACTGTGTGAGTGCCTCCGACACGACCTCAATGTCTCTGGAGCCCGACACGAAGATCGTGACATCATCGGCGAACGCGGATACCTTGGCAGCTGAGCCGCCAGGCAGAGCCATTCCGCGCAGGGCCGAATTTGCCTCCCCATGTCTCAGCTTGCGGAGAAGAGGCTCCAAAGCCAGGACATAAAGCAGGGGCGACAGCGGACAACCCTGACGAACCGACCGAGAGATAACAAAGGGTTTCGAGCGCTTTCCGTTCACTTGCACGACAGCCATGGGCTGCCGATACATTATGGAGATCCACTTGCAAAAGTCCGGTTTAAAACCGGCGGCCTCTAAGACAGATGCCAGGAAACGATGGTCGACCCTATCGAAAGCTTTGGACTGATCTAAGTTTATCAGCGCGGCTTCTGTGTCGTCATCTATTCCCCCCTCTAGGATCATGCGGATCAGGTGCAAGTTGTTCTGAATCGATCTCCCCTTCACAGCGTAGTTCTGTTCTGGTTCAACCAACTCGTCGATAACAACCTGCAGCCGATTCGACAGGACCTTGGCCAAAATCTTCAACTCTGTGTTTAGCAGAGTTATGGGCCTGTAGTCATCTAACTCTTCCCCTCCATGCCCGTCACCTTTCTTCAGCAATGTGATCACTCCCTTGGTCACCTGCCCTGGGATGGATCCCTGAGCAAACCAATGGTTGAACATATCCGTCAGAAGAGGCAGAAACATGGGCGACAGCCTCAAGTACAGTTCGTATGGCAGACCATCAAGTCCTGGCGATCTGTCACAGCTGACCTGCTTCAGCGCAGTAAAGACCTCCTGCTCCGTCACCCGGCCCTCGCAACCAGCCGCTCTAGCCGCCTCGAGGCGGGGAGAGTCGGCCAAATAGTCGCTAAACTCAAGGACCGGAAGATCGGGCTGCTGCGTAAAACGCTCCTCGAAATGTTCTCGAAACCCCTCGCAGATCTCCCGAGTCGATTCCAGGGTGCGTCCATTCGGATGTTTGATTTTTGCAATATATTTGTCCGAGCCACGCCTAGAAACCTCACGGCGCACGTCTGCATCAGAATTGACTGCTTCGTTGCCTATCTTTCTAAGCCTAGCTCTAACTACTTGGCCTTCGTAGCGCTCGCTAGTCTCGCGTAGAAGGTCCTGCTTAGCTAGTTCCTGACTAACCCTATCACCCTCCCCGGTAGCCTGGGCTAGTTTCTGCTCTAGCTTCTTCTTCGTCTTGGCCTTATCTAGTGCGAGGCGCTGGGCATACTTGACGGAGAAGCTTCTGATCTTGGCTTTGAGACCTAACCACCACTTACTCCCGGTAACCGCCCCCACTAGTGCCTTTTTAATCAATTCTCTTAACTGATCTTGGAAGTCTTGTCTCTCCAGAAGGGAGGTGTTTAACTTCCAGTACCCCGCTAACTTAGGCCTATTTCCTAGCTTCAGCCGGGCCATAACTAATTTATGGTCCGTCTGGCCTAGCCAAGTGAACGTGGGACAAGATAAGAAGTCTACTTCGCCTCTCCTAACTAACATCCTGTCCAAATAAGTATTTGGATAGGAGGAAACACTATTGGTCCACGTCCACATCTCCCGCCCTGGATGCTCGACCCGAAACCTGTCGACCAGACCGCATCTAGCCATCAGATCAGCCAGGCTGGACTCGCACCTCTCCGATCCTCTAGCTCCGCCTCCTACCTTATCTATGTCGGGGTCTAAGATGGAATTCCAATCCCCCATTAGCACTACCCGCTTCCGACAATCTACAAACGCGTCAAGCTGACTGAAGAATGAGACCCTCTCACGAGCGGTGCTGGGCGCATGAACCGCAATCACCCGAAACACAGAATCTTTTACGGCAACATCGGCCACAACCAGCCTACCCACTGCATCTCTATGGACAACGTCGACCGTCGCCGACAGGGTACGTTTAACCAGCACGGAAACTCCCTTCCCCCGCGGGCTGCCATATGCTGAGAAAACCTCAAAGTCTCGGGCCAGCACCTGACAGTCCACAGAGGAAACGAAATGCGTCTCCTGAATCGCAGCGACATCCACTCCCAGGGACAAGAGGTCGTGCCGGAGGCGAGCCGCCCGGCCCGATGATCTCAAGCCCCTCGCATTCAGACTAGCCAAATTCAAAGCCATGGTACCTACCTTAAGGTGTGTTACACTCAGCTCCGAAGTCAGCCGGGGAAAGGACACCGACGTTGTGTGCAATGCTCAAGGTGGTCAGGTTTTTCATGTCCTGACCTTCTCTCACAATGCCGCCGACATCCAAAGGGTAGGTCAATTTAAGGGCCCTATAGAGTGACGGATGGACCAACACTGGGACCCTTCCCTTGCATTGTTTTGACAGTTCATCAAGAGAAGGGTCATTTTTTTTAACCAGTTCAGTTCCCGGAAACGCCCCTTCAGCGGCCTGCAGCCTTGTCCACAAGTTGGTCTTGCAGGCCTCTGGAGTTCTGACAAAGGTTATTAGGAGTGGGGCGTCCGGGAAATTTGAGGGGATATTTACATCTTTCCCCTCTATCTGTTTGTAATCGAGCAGAGGTTTTAAGTTTTTCCTCTGCCGATGGGAAATGTCTGTGGCCACAGATAGAGGGTCTACATAACATAGTTCCTCAGGGGCAAGGACCTTTGGTCTGCAAGAGGCAGAGGAGTCTCTCCTCTCCCTCGGTTCATTCTTTTCATTTTCTTTTTGGGGTAGTGGCTCAGTTTGCCTTGGTGTGGGGACGGGTGTTTGTGTGGTGCCTGGTGTTGGTGTTGGTGCAGTGTTTGGTGTTGGTGCGGTGTCTGGTGTTGGTGTTGGTGCGGTGTCTGGTGTTGGTGTGGTGTCTCGTGTTGGTGCGGTGTCTGGTGTTAGTGCGGTGTCTGGTGTTGGTGCGGTGTCTGGTGTTGTTGCAGTGTGTGGTTTGGGGGTGGAAGTGGATTTTGTTGTTAGGGGTGGTGTATGTTCACAGGGAGTGGGGGCCACCTTTTCTTCCTCTTTTCTTCTTTTGTTTTTCTTTTTCATTCTTTCGAATGAACCGGGGAGAGGTGAGGTTGAGTTCCTCTCCCTCTCACTTGCGGATTCATCCTCAGAGGAGCAGTCTTTTCTCCGCTTGATCCCCGTCTCGATTGGTGTGGGGACCGTTGGTTGTGTCTGCTCCTCTATTTGCTGCTGCAGCTGTTTTTGTTGTTGCTGCTCTCGCTGGTGTCGTTGCTGCTGCTGCTTCTGCTGCACTTGCTGATTTTGCTGTTGCAGTAGTTGCTGCTGCAGTTGTTTCCGCGGCATTGGCTGCGGTGGCTGTTGTTGTTTCTGCATTTGCAGAGGCTCCTGCCTCGATTTTTGGGCTGGTGGTGGGACGGTGGCAGAAGGGATTAAGGTTTTCCGCTTTTGTCTCACTACCGTGCTCCATTCTTCCCCCTTGGCCTCCTGGGTGGTTTGAGTTTTCCTTGGAGCTGGGGTTGGTGCTGCAGTTGCAGGGGTTGTTGCCGCCTGTTTTGGTGCGGGCGTTGTCTCAGTGGATGTGACCGCCTTTTGGGTTATTGGATTAGGGGTTACCCTTTGGGGGCAACTCCTAGCCATGTGGCCCTGCTTTTGGCAGAACCAACAGTGTGGACGACGGCCCTCCACCACTACCGTTATGCTGGCGTCTTTGTATGTCAGCAGCGGTGGTATTGCCTGAAAACCTTTCCTCTTCAGCCTCATTGCTATTGTGTAGCAGCCCAGGTGAGTCCCAGTTTTTGACCGTATTGGGGTCACCTGTTCTACCTCACCGTACTGGCTGAAGAGGCATCCTAATACTTCCGCAGGTATTTGGGTTGGCACATTAAATACCTGCACCCGAGTCCTTCTCTTGCCCTGGTATTCAGGTGTTAGTTTGACTCTCCCATGCTTTATTTCTTGGAGGGAGAGTCTCTCTGCATCTTCCTTGGTGGGTAGGAGGATGTCCCACATGGCGTAGCTCCTCTGGTACAGGTATAATACCGGGATATTTAGCTTATGTAGGAGCCCTGCCATGTCTTCCTTTTTCATCCCTAGGAGGCGGTTTTCCGGCATATCCGAGATGATGAGGGAGAGCACTCTGTCTTCGATTGCCTCCCAAGCGCCTGGCACTGGTTTAATTTCTGCCCCCTCTATGTATTGTCTGTACTTGGTCAAGTACAAGTCTTTATACTCTTGAGGGGACAGTTGCTTCTCTACAGTCTTCCCCCATGCCAACCCTCTTGTTGGTGTTGGATCTTTGGTGAGGTTGGACTGTTTTTGCTGTTCCTTGGCGGAAGGGTTGCTATTTTGAGGGGCATTTCCCTTTCCGCTTTCCTTTGGGACCGACTCTCCCTGCTCTATACTTCTTCCAGGAAATACTTCCCTTTTTGGGGAGTCGGCCTCCTGGGGAGCATTGTCCTTGGGAGCTTTTGCCCCTTTTGTTTTGGGGAGGTTTAGGCTGTATGCCCCCTCGTTTTCTTGATTTGCTCCCCTTTTGGGGCAGTAGCCCTCCTGGGGAGCACTGTCTCTCTTATCGTCCTTTGGGGCTACTGCCTCTTGATTTTTGTTGTCAGAGCGGGATGCCCTGTCCAACATTGTTTTTTCTCCCCTTTGTGGGGAGTCGCCCTCTTGGGGAGCTGCTGGTGAGTTTTCTCCCTTCTGGGGGGCGTCCTTCGGTTTCGTGTCCGGGCGGTATGCCCCGTTGCTTTTTGCTTCCCCTGTTGGGGAGCCGTCCTCTTGGGGAGCAGTTTTTCTTGTGGTAGCCTCCTGGCTGGGGGTATCTGTATTGGTGGTCCCCGGGCTGGGGGTGTCCATTTTTGAAAAAAGCTCTCTCTCTTCTGTATAATTCACCAAAATGAGTGACGTGGAGTCGGCGTCCAAATTGGGAGCCGACTTTGGCGCCAAAAAGAAGTGGCGCCAAAGGCGGCAAGAGGGGAGATAGAACTGAGAGAGGGAGTGGGAGGTTAGTGGAGGGAAGAGAGAAAGTGTTTCCGACCCTCCCTCGCGGGAAGGTCGTAAATTATCAGCTCGGATCCCCCCCCGTGGGGGAGGGGGGAGAGCAGAGAAAGACAGACAAAGTGGGGGTGCGGACAGAACGCTACCCAACAAGCTCTCCGGGCACGAGAATGTGTCGCCAGAACACGACTGCCTATCGCTGTGTATGTATCAGAGAACAGATACTACACTTTGATCTTGTCGCCCATGAGACTAGAAATAGATGTGACCCAAAGAGAGTCAAACCTTAAGTGTCAATAGTTCCAGTGGTTTTTCTGAGAATGGACTGACAAATGAAACGTCTGATTGTGAAGTCAACTTTGAACAATTAATATTTGAACAGATTAAAGGCCGTATTAAAGATATTGCTGTAATAAACAAATATGCATTGAAACCGCCTGTCACTATAATAAAGTCACGATGACGGTACAAAGTTCACATGGCGCCCCCAACACCATAACAACACTGAGAGCAGTTTCCAACACTAACGCTTTCTTTCAGCTGTCATCTAATACGGAAACATTTAATACGCTTTAAAGCGGGTAAATTATCATTTTCGTTTCTAACCATACAATTACTGCTGGCTATTGTAATAAAGGACACCTGCACGTAGTCTTACTCATATTAAGAGCAGCGTTGATCGCTTGACACCTGTCGTCATCATCGTCGTCGTCGTCGTCGTCGTCGTCATCATCATCATCATCATCATCATCATCATCATATTCATCATATTCATCATCATCATCATCATCATCATCATCGTCGTCGTCGTCGTCGCCGTAGTCGTTGTCGTCGTCATCACAAGGAAGATAAAATATAACCTGCCAGAGTAAATAAGAAATAGCGACCCAGACAGACATCGCCAGACGATGACTTGAAGTCGGACAACCTCAGAAAAACTAGTACATTCATAATTGAACTATAGAGACTACAGATAAAAAAAAAAGATGTCTAGATCAGGGGTTCTCAATAGGGGTCCACATGGACCCTAGGGGTCCATGGAATATTTCTGAGATTCCACAGGCAAAACATAACAAAATGGGGGTCCACAACGATATTTTGGCGGTCCATGAAGAAAGCCACCTCAGAATTTTAACCAGTGTACATAAATGCTGCAGTGAATTCAATTGCCTGAAGAGCTCTGATCTCCATCGGCTTGAACATGGAAGAAACATTTTAATATTGTAATACAAGTTATTGGTAAAGAATTATTATCACTCTAATTTAGATTATTATTATTATTATTATTATTATTATTATTATTATTATTATTATTATAGTTGTTGTAGAATACTTTATTTGCATTAAATTAGTTTTCATTTAAAAATAAAGCTTAATTATATAATATTTCTTTGATTATTAAAACCTCAAAATTTATATTAGTGAAAAATAGAAGATTGTCTTATGACCAATAGTTATGAAGGGGTCCACGAGGATAAAAAAAAAGGGGGAAAAGGGGTCCATGAGTAAAAAAAAAGGTTGAGAACCACCGGTCCAAATGAAAGGAAGTAATAGTGATAGGATCAACACCAGGGCCAAGAGCGTGCACGATTAACACACTATGTAGCTTTGGAGTTTCGGTATAATGGTTAAAAGCAGCATTGTATATTATGTTTCACGTGTCGGACACCCGTTTTCTAGTGAAAAAAGAAATTGCCTTCATGAGTGCAAATTTCAATAACCGAAACGAATTTTTATGTTTAAACTTTAAAACGACAAATACAAGTAAATGGCGAGTGGAATTTCGTACAGTCAAGAGAAAACGTTATTGTTTAAGATTTGTTTATTACCATGTTGTTTGAAGAGGATTTCCTTCTGGAGTTTGGAGCGCCATTATAACTTCACTATGACTGCAAATTTACATAATTCTGTTTCCCTATAAAAGTTGACTGTGACATAGGTCTCAAAGCAAAAAAAAAAAAAAAAAAAAAAAAAACATCAAATCGAACTGGTCTTGAACAAGTAGCCATACTATAAAAGATCCGAAAGAAAGTTTCAACACTTCACAAACTAAGCCTTCTTAAAACTTCCTAGGACGTGACGATAGTCTAGTGGTTAACGACACGAACTGATGATCTGGATGTCCCAAGTTCGAATCCAGTTCGTTCCACACACACAGCAGAGACGTTGGGATGTGCTGATGAATTAGCGGTTTATCACATGGCATGACGACCTGGTTATCCCAAGTTCGAATCCAGTTCGTCCACAAAAAAAAAAGAAAAAAGAAAATCCCTTCCACTGAGGATGTTGATAACCTCCATGTAGTCCTTCCCGTAATCCCGGATGCATTTCTAGAAAAAAAAATTCTGACTACAAAAATATATCGAGGAAACCAATGTCAACAATAGAATCTTTGGATTCTTACAATATGATAATGATCCCACTTCCTACATACTAAGAGAAAGGACCCCTGGAAGACCAAGTTATAGAGAAATACAGAGGAGCTGTCATAAAAAAGAATAACATCTATTCGTAAAATAGTCCTCAGATATACAGGGTGAAACGATGAATTTTTCGCCCTAGAAAAGACGAATGATTCCATTTCCGTTTGATGGAAACCGGTTTTCTTTTTTTTTTCTTGCAGACCATCTACTAGTTAGTCAGTTGTGTACAAGTTTCAAGAGCAATAGGAGCTTTATAATATGTCTGAAAGTAACACAACGTTCAACGAGCGAGATCGGAGATGCGCCGCTGTACAACTCATGCTCTCTACCGATCCAAGTTATGACAACAGGGCCATTGCCAACATGCTCAAAATGCAACTCCGGATAACAGGGACGTGCTCAGGGTGATGAAAATAGTTTCCAGCCACGATTATGGTCTTTGGTGTGGTTTCAAGTGAGGGCCACATCGTGCCACCTCACATCTTCGAAGTTGGCTTGAAAGTAAACGCCAAAATGTACCCGGATTTACTTAAAAGTATGGTGATCACCTGGTGTAATCAGGTAGACGCTGGCAAACCCTGAGTGTAGCAGCAGGACTCAACGTCGGCCCATGTCCAAAGAGAACCAGGCTTGGCTGCAGAAGGAGTGCTACGACTTTGTACCCTTCTCTTACTGCCCCTCTCCTCACCTGACCTGAACCCGCTGGACTACTTCGTTTGGTCATACGTCAAGAACATCACTAAGATAACCTCCCACAACACCAACGCCAGCCTAATTGCCGCTATTTGCCGAGTATTTGCCGAGCTCTTGTAGGCGCTTGTGGAAAAGACATGCTCCCAGTTCCTGACCCGTATCGAGGCGGTAATTGAGGCTTAAGGAGGCTACATTGAATAGATGTCAGCTCTACCAAATAATCAAGTTACCTGAATTGATTTTTTTTTCAATAAAAAGTTTTTAAAATAAAACTCTAGTGCTGTTTTTGTTAAGGCGACACATGTATTGTTTCGCCTTGTCATCATGCTTCCGTTCAGTCTTGAAAGACAAAGGATACCCCTTAGGGAAGTAGCGCGTGTAATTGTGAGGCAAGGATTGCGCAATCCCCAACCACACCTCTCCTGAATCGACACTGTTTGAGTCCAGTGGAAAGGAGAAGATCAGGACGACTGGAAACAATGCCGAGATAAGCAGAGAGCACATACAGCACCTGAAAGTCCCAAATGGTCACCCATTTAGTACTGACCGGGTTCAACGTTGCTTAACTTCGGTGATCCAGCGGGAACCGATGTGTCAACGTGATTATGCCGAGCTCCTGTAGGCGCTTGTGGAAAAGGCATGCTCCCAGTTCCTTACCCGTATCGAGTCGGTGATTGAGGCTTAAGGAGGCTACATTGAATAGATGTCAGCTCTACTAAATAATCAAGTTACCTGAATTGATTTTTTTTTCAATAAAAGTTTTTAAAATAAAGCTCTAGTGTTTTTTTTTTTTTTTTTTTTTTTTTTTTTTTTAAGGCAACAAGTGTATTATTTCGCCCTGTAAATTCAAATGGTAATGAAAACAAGTGTTAGCTCCGGGGGGAGTTAGCTCCCTTGATCTCTTAAAACGAACTGAAATAAAAGTTAAAAACAAGAGGATATAAGCTGGCAGCACTTACAGTGTTTCGCCTGCTTGAGAAGCGATATGTAAATCGGCGGGTAATAATAAGCCTCAAAGCAACAAGCATCCAATCGAACTCGTCTTGAACCAGTAGCCATACTATACAAGAATCGGAAGAGAGTTTAAACACTTCTTTAATCTGATTTTAAAACTTACTGCACCTCCTACATATTAAGTGAACAAGAGGTACTACTTACGGTGTGTTTCCTACTTGAGGAGGGATATGCAAATAGTAGGGAAATAATAAAAATGTCCGCCTCGCTGTATTATTCATTCATAGAAGCAATCCAAGCCAACCATATCAGTAAACGGCTTCATATTACAAATAGAGAGAGAAGCTAGAAGACAGAGATGTGAGGAGAAAGAAGGGAGTGAGTGAGAGAGATTATGAGACAGATAGAGAAGTAGAGAAGTAGAGATAGAGACAGAAAGAGAGAGAGAGAGAACTAGAGATGAAGAAAAAGTGAGAGAAGCGGAAGTAGAGAGAGAGAGGGGGGAGGGGGAAGTAGAGAGAGAGGGAGACAGAGAGAAAGAGAGAAAGAGAGAGAGAGAGAGAGAGTATGCAGTTGTTTTCACATTTTCATTGAATTCTACATATTCAACCTATAATGTGTGTGTCTAAAATAACTTGTTTATAGATTTTTCCTGTTTCAAACGTAAACTGAAATGGTTTTTGTAACAGAGTGAATAATCATCGTGTTGTCTTACTATGTTATTTTCTTACTATGTTATTTTCCTTTTAAGTTCAACGTATTACTATTAACCACCAAATATTCAGATTACGGTATAAATTAATACAAACATTTTTTTAGGATGGATGGATGAGTCTTTTGTTCAGAACCCACGTAGTTCAGGCTCCCTGATTATGTGGTCTGCATGAAGTCCCTTGATTACATGCAACTATCCGCTATACTGGCAAGATCCAATGCTATAAGCCTCGACGTCAAGAGTTACGAAGTCTAAGAGTTGCATACAAAGTCTGGAGAGGTCTAATCTAGAGCACATATTCAGAATCATTGCTTCTCTTCTTTTACAGTAGATCCGCATTGCTCCGCGCCCGAGACGTCCCATCCTACCACATGTAGAGACAACTAGAGAACGGAACACCCTGATGTTGCACCTTCCCTCTCTTCGATTCCTGATAGAATCCAGCAAACTGAGTAGCTCTGACACTACCATGTTCCCGCCGCCCATCATGGCGAGGAAAGTTGGACATTACTGATTATGGAGTGATTGTTTCTATAAAGCAAATAATACCTAAGATAGAGTACCGTTGCCTTATCTGAGGAGGAACTCCTTAGGGCATCCTTTCTTACTTTGACGGGAGCTAAAAAGCAGCTTTAATACCTAGCAGGCGATATTTTTTCCCACAGAAAAGACATCGCGAGTCAAAATTCTGCTTTATCGTTATTTTCATACAGGTGCTCAGCTAAGCTTCAATCTATGCTCCCCCCTTGCAAAGCATTCACAACAAATACAAAAATCATGTCGGTAATCCAAACTGCCGCAATCGTCCTATTGCCAAATATAAATGATTCCGACTAGTAATTTAATACTGTCAGAGCAGGGAATCAGTTACTAATGTCCCCTCCCTTACAAAATATTCACAATAAGCATTCATTTGGCTACAACCACTATCAACAATTTCCCTTACCCTCTATCTAAGCCTAAAATTAAGTCTATTCCTTAGAACTACCCACTTGCGAAACTCTATAACGTCAGACTGTTTTAATCAAATTATACCCAATTTCCACCATTACCAATCATGAGGGTGTTGTCTTATCGACCACCTGGCACTTAGTAACCTTATCCTCCAGTGGCCTTTGGGCCTTGATAATTGGTGACTCTCATGTAAAAAAATGTATCCCATGATATCTTTCTGTATAAATTCTCTCGTGGATTTAATTACAAGTGTATGACGTTAACACAAAAGTACTGCTCATTGTTTAAGGCCAATTAGAAACAAGAAAACTCAATATCTGATTTATTTAATCATTAATGCAACCCCCATTCTCCCCTTTATATTGTAGGATTTTGGAGGGATTTTTGTCTGTTGCGTGTGTCTCTTTGTCTGTATCTATGCATGTAATCGTGATAATCTAGTGTCTATATATGGCCGTTTTCATAATGTCTTATATGTGTGTATAACAAAACGTTTACATATCTTTTTTTCTGTGACTTGGCTTCGTCGTTCGGAGCTTCTTTTAATTAATTAATACTTGGTTGATTCTTTTAAGTCTTGGCCGTTCCGCATCTTTTTTATGTCTTTTCCTTTCTACGCATCGTAGCGAAATCTCAACCGTGTTTAAAATTGGAAACCAGACTAACTTGCATGCGAGAGAAAAGATATCTTCCTCTCTTTCTTTCATGCTCGCCCGCTTTCTTTCTTTCCACGTTTTCTTTCACATGAACCCGAATGACCTATTTCAGGTGCTAGCCTCGACCCCAGCTACAGAGTTTTACATACGTCAGCCTTAACCCTTGAACTCTTTTTGTACTAACCAACTTTCATAACAAAATAAAAAATTTTCACACAACAGCATAACCCGGCATAGATTACATATCAATATTTGTCAATAGGGTTTTTAATGCAACATTCATTAACTACCATTAACATGATATTTAAAAAACGTTATAAGGAAATAATAATCAATTGGTGCAGTGTTTGAAGAGTATAGTGTGTGATGCATGCACATGCACCCGTTAGGACCTCATATGTGACGTCATTTTTCAGCAATTGGTGCTACAATTACGAAGGTTACGGTTGGGACTTCAAAAACCATAATGTTTATATAGTTCTATTTATATAAGATCTACTCGTGTATTGAGCGCTTTTGAAAACATATTCGTTTTTAGTTCATTTTATCAATATTTAGAGAGAGAGGGGATGGGGAGAGAGGCAGACAGAAAGAGAGAGAAAGAGAGAGAGAGAAAGAGAAAGAGAGAGAAAGAGAGATAGATAGAGAGAGAGAAAGAGAGAGAGAGGGAGAGAGAGAGAGAGAGAGAGATATTCTGTGTCATACAGTGCAAAGCACAGAATCTATTTTCCAAACAGCAATGTAATTGTGATAATAAGAAATCTAAGTTTCTGCTATGAGGGACAGGAGTACATTCAAGTGTTCCGTCTGCCTGCTTCCCACCTGACTACAACTTGGATGTCTTCAAGTCCAACGTTAACAAATTCCTAATGAACCGCCCCCTTAAGTAAACACTTCATGAGATCTCCACACTAACGTACTGTACTTGCAATAACCCTTATCCCTGAGTGGCTTCCGGGCCTTGATAAGTGGTGACCACCGTATAAAAAAAAAAATAAATAAATAAAAACATATTTCTTTGGAAAAAATTAGTAATATCATGCACACTAGTTAAAGTAACAGCGGTATTGACAGTATAAGAAAATATCTCAGGAAGCAATTTTGAACAGGAATAAGTTATATTTTCCTGTATTTTTTTTTATCTCCAACAATTAATGAAGTTGCAATTTTCATGATAAAAAAAACCCAGACTTTCTCCATCTCTGCAAGGTACTGGCTACAGCCTAACGAAAATGAAGTGTTCCGCAAACTCGTTTGTTAGCAGAATGTCCTGATTTCTCAACAGCATTCAGCTCCTTATGTTGGATACTGATTTTATTACTATTTTTATCACCCTGTATATAAATGTCACATTGGTAATGTTCTATTTTAAAGTCGTAAAAATGTATGACTATAATTATTTAAAATAACGTTGTATTTGAACCAAGTTAATTTAAACTAAACAGAAATATTATTTGTATCAAATGTTAAAAGCTACACCTGTTGAATTGTGGGATATTTTTACTCATAACCTCCAAAACATGATTTATTTTTATACAATTAAAATTTGTATTGAATGTTTTGTTTAAATTGAATATTTGTCGAATTTTTTTTTCGACGCTAAAATAGGACATTTATGTGATAATTATTTTCAGCATACTCAAAAATCTGTAAAAGTCGTCATCCAGTTGGAAAGAAAGTAAAAACTTACCCCCACCCTCTTTTATAGACGGGAATATTCAACGGTCCTGTGAGAGAGAATACCCAGTGATAACTGTGAGTAAGAGGACTTGTTATGTAGAGGGAAAAATAGGAACTACTTCTTCTAAAGATGGTTGTGATTGTGATGCTAATGGTCTAGACATAATAAATTTGTATGTGAGATCTGTTGTTGGAGATAAAAAAAGTCATGTTGAGAGGAGACTGTAAGTTTTTTTTTATTATACATTTATTATACATTCTTTTTAAAATCAAAAACAAATGTTAGTGAATTCACATTTATATTAAATGAAAAATTATTCAGAAAAAAATTACTCTGGGTGGAATTTTCATTGAAAAAAAATGTAAATTTAAAAAAAAAATTAATTCTTTTTAGTTTTAAAAGGTTAAAAAAGATTTTACTAAAAATTATTGTCGTCGTTATTTGTTTTATTTTGTTTGTTTTTTGTATACATTTTATTTATCATGTGTTTTAAAAAATTTTCAACTACCGTAGAATTTTCACTGGTTCTGCTAGTACTTCTGATTATTTCAGGGAAACTAAGCTGTCTTTATAGATGCTTATTTCGTATTCTGCTTATTATTAGCGATATAGGTGCGCAGTTTATTTTTCATTTTAATCTTTTGACTCCTCGCCGAATTTCCGATCAGTATCTGCCATATCTTTCTTTTTATCGCTCTCCCGACTCAAACCTGAAATCGCTTCCTGCACACAGATCTATAATCCTTTATAGACTGTTTTCTAAAGCCTTATCTCTTATCATTCTCTAGAACTTATTTTTTCTATGTAGTAGTAGCAGCAGCAGCAGCAGTAGTAGTAGTAGTAGTAGTAGTAGTAGTAGTAGTAGTAGTAAGAATGAGAGTTGTATAGTCAATATGAAAGTGGCGGTAGAAGTAGCAAAGTAAGTCATCACAAAAAAAACCCTTATCTCTTGTCGCTTCTGAAACCTTAATATCTTATCGCTTTCTCTAGTTTAATCCTAAGATTAATCTGTAATCTTTTACTAAATCATGATCAAAATGTAATATCTATTGTGATACTATCCTCAATATCTTCAGTCTGCTACCAACGAAGAAGAAATCATTCTAGACAAAGTCATTCAAAAAAAAAAAAATGTCCTAATACAGATTGCACCATTTTGGAAAGCTAGATTTTCCCCCACAATAAAAAGCAACTTTGTGCCTAATCTGGACTAGTGATGGGACGATTCCAATATTTTTCCCGATTCTGATACAATTACCGATTCTGATTTCGATTCTTTATAACCATTATTTTGTTTTGGAGTAGATTCGACGCGCGTGCGTCGGGGCTACGACATGTTTAACTATAGACTAATAATTTTTCCTGATTACTTTCAAAACACGTGTTAAATGTGCAGATATTTTCTCAAACGTAAAATGAAAAATGAAAAAAAAAACACTTACGGGGATGATCTATAGATTTTACCATTATTACACATATTTATTATTTTATTATTATTACCGGCAGCAGAAGGTATTGCTTTCAACAAAATCTAGTAAAAATGATAATTAAAAATTTTGGCATCAAATAATCGGTACATATATTTCCGATTCTGTTTCTGATACTCCAAAAAGTTCAGATTTTTCCGATTCTCAATTCCGATTCCGATAATCATCCGAACACTAACCCTAATCTACAATAAAAACCAACCTTGTGTTATACTTAAACCACCATAACAGTCAACCTTGTAACTAACCCTAACCTATAATAAAAATCAACCTTGTGTCTAACCCTAACATACAATAAAAATCAACCTTCTGTCTAATTCTGTTCTCCTAAAGGACTAATCTTGCCTTGATAGAGTTCAAAATAGACTTCGTAGCCTCATAGGAGATGCCATTTTTTCTTCCCTGCAACCTCTTTCTCACAGAAGAGATGTAGCGAGTTTGTCTTTGCTTTACCGTTATTGACTGAGCATCAATCTATGCCCCCCTCACTAAACTTTCACAAGAAACACTCTTTAGCTGTGTCAAAACCTAAACGTAGATTCCATGAACAAAGCATCATCCTTAGAATTGCACGCCTGTGGAATTGTTTTCTGTTTTCCTGCTTTCCAGCTGACTACAATATGGTTGTCTTCAAGTCCAATGTAAACAAGTTCTTGATAAGCCGTTCCCCTTAAGTCAACAAATTTACTGAATTTCCATTAGTGACAGTTACTATATTTTCCAATTAACTACTGTACACTGTTTAACCCTTATCCTCGAGTGGCCCCTGGGCCTTGATAAGTGGTGATGCCTAGTGTAAAAAAAAAAGTTATCAATGGGTGCTTTTACATTGTGTTGTTGTTCACTCGCAATGAACCAGCATATAATGTCCTTAATGTTTCTGAGGATGTTACTACATCCACTGCATATCATGCCATTTTACTTTGTTTGTATCCTGATTTTTTAATGGTCTTTCAGCCATTGAGCAATCGCTCTATATCTCTCACTAGAACTCAATGGTTAAATCTATTATATCTATAAAAGTGAACGTGTCTCTGTGTGTATGTGTGTGTACATTTCCCTACGCAGTAACTCTGTCAATTTTTAGTCTACAGACTCGAAATTTGATATATAGGGTACTGAGATTTGGGAACATCTTTGTGATCGGTTTTCGACCAGAAATTTGGCAATTAATAGGCCAAAGTTCAACGATTTGACCTTTGAGAACTCTACCAAACTCCTCCGCCAATTTGGGTCTAAACACTTGAAATTTTAGATATAGGTTTCTGTGACATGGATCTTACTTGATTTCAGCCCAAACAATAAATGTTAAAGGGTAATAATAGGGGTCAAAATTAAATTTTTTTTTTACCTCTGCGGTCTCTCCCTAATTACGCAGACAATTTCTGGTCTAAACATTTGAAATTTTACATAAAGAGTATTTAGAGATACGGTAAGCCTTTTAATCGGTTTGGATCGAACATTTTTAGTTACCAATATATAAATGTATGTATGTATGTTTGCATGTCTTCACCTTTAACTGGGACCTTTTCTACAGGGGAATGGTTGCTTTTTTCGCCGGTATTTTTGAAAGTCATCCTCTCCTTTCGATGTTCAAGCCTTAATTTAAAAAATGTGAATTCCGGTTTGGCGGTGGTCGTCACAGCATAGACGTCAGGTTTCTTTTCCGTTCTTTTCCTCCTTCACGGTACGGGTTCGAGCCTGTGTTCCTACTACCACTTTTTTTTTTTTTTTTTTTTTGCTCAACAGACACATCCAAACACCCGGGCATCGCCGGGCTGAAATACTAGTATACTTATAAAAGTGAACGTGTCTGTGTGTGTGTGTGTGTGTGTGTGTACATTTCCCTACGCAATAACTCTGTCAATTTTAAGTCTACAGACTCGAAAGATGATACACAGGGTACTGAGCTTTTGGAAAATCATTGTAATCCGTTTTCGGACAGAAATTTGGCTGTTAAGGGGTCAAAGTTCAACGATTTGATTTTTGAGAACTCTACCAAACTCTTCCGACAATTTTGGGTATAAACAATTGAAATTTAAGATGTAGGTTCCTTGAACATGAATCTAACTTAATAACTTGATTTGAGCCCAAAACAATAAATGTTAAGGGGTCATAATAGGGGTCAAAGTTAAAAAAATTTTTACCTCTGTGGTCTCTACCAAATTACTCAAACAATTTCTGGTCTAAACATTTGAAATTTACATAAAGGGTATTCAGAGATAAGGCAAGCTTTATAATCGGTTTGGGTCGAAATTTTTTAGTTACCAATATATAAATGTATGTATGTATGTATATTTGCATGTCTGCCTAAAACTTTCGATAGAGGCGACGGATTTTCACAAAATTAGTATCGTTTTGAAGTTCGACCTTTCAGACGGCAAATATCGAAAAATTGGCTAAAAACATTAATATCTTCAACTTTAACTGGGCACTTTTCTACACGGGCGTCGCCTTTTTCGCCGATATTTTTTAAAGTTATCCTCTCCTTTCGATTGTCTAGCCTTAATTTAAACCTACGTCACTTCCGGTTTGGCGGTGGTCGTAACAGCAAAGACGTCAGGGTTTTTATCCCGTTCTTTTCCTCCTTCACGGTACGAGTTCGAGCCTGTCTTCCTACTACCACTTTTTTTTTTTTTTTGCTCAACATACACATCCAAACAGCCGGGCAACGCCGGGCTGAACTGCTAGTAGTTTATATACTAATACATTCATTTATTAACAAATAAATATTATTCAAATATTATAGTTAAACAGTATTATATTTTTATTCATAACGAAACAAAAAAATTTCGCATCAGGTGAGGTAGACATCTTGTATATCCTATCTATCAAAGAATTACCTCATAAGTGCTAATACACCGTCAATCATATTTAACTCTAAAATATTATGATATTCTGAACCATGCGTCTACCCACATATCACAGTATTCTTTAATCAAACATTTACACACAAATAAATGTTTTGGTTCAGGGTTCTTGTCCAAAATTCTCCCTTTATTAAAAGAAGCAAAAATAAAAATCTGCACGATATAACGAATCGAATTTATATTCCAAAAACCACGTAATTTGTTCAGGTAAGTTATATTTTGAATCAGAACATTAAGTTTTATAGGTACTCGAAGAGCGACTGTTTCTCACGCCATTTTGAAATAATAAAAAAACAAAAGAGAGATAACTCAACAATCATTCAACGTTGTGAAATTTGTGTAGGAGTAGGTATTTCCATTAATCGCTTAAAACTTTTTCTTTACAAAAATAAAACTACTTGATAAATTTACGTGATTTTTGGAATATGATATTTTCGTTTCGTCACGGGTACATACATCATACAGAATTTTGTTTTTTAATATAATATGCATTTGGACAAGAACCGATATTTTAATAAAACTATGCTACCTATTCGGTTTATTTTCATAAGCGACAGTTTTTTTTTTCTGTCTCCAAAATAGTAGATACGGACAGTACAGTCCTAAGATATTGAATTAAATAATAATAATAATAATAAAAAACACCTTGTTTCTAAAAAAGGGCTAAATTAGCCCCCGCCCCAAAGCGAAAGATTTTGGTTACGCTCAAACAAAACAAACGAAGTCGTCTATGCATCGGTCCTACGGAATGCCAAAATGTCCGAAAGTCCAAAGGCTGTCTGAAAATTATGCCAGGTAGTTGAAGGTAGGTAGGGAGTGCTGTTTTTCCCCAGCCGTTCGTCCGTACATTCTAATCGTGAACGTTTGTATAATTTTTACTATTTTTTTATTTAATTATTTTTCTGAGTTCCTGCTTTTACATTAAATTTTTTATTCTTTATTTTTTTATAATTAAATTAGATTAATAAGATTATATAAAAATTATGTTACGCTGAAAGTTACACGTTCATTCAGCAAGGAAAATATTAGAATCTTATATATAAAAATTACGCGAAACATGTAATTTCAAAAACAAAGTAGAAATATTTTTTGCAGTTATAATTTTTTGTGTGAAAATATTAAATAAACAATGCTTAATCCAATTATCAATATTAGTAGTTTGAGAAATTAATGTTTCTTCAAGCTTCGGATTCATCAGTACGGATTTAGAGGCTTTTTTCGAAATGTTCCTGAAAAAAAAAATTCATTGTTACAATTTATAATGCCTTAATTTCATAAAAAACAAAAAGATAAATTCATTCATTTTTTTGTTACTACTGAATTTATTATTATTAGTAATTTTGTTTGTTTGTTTAAACAAGATAATATATTTCCACTAAGATTCAAGTAAAAATAGTGCGTTAATTATATGTTGTGATCATTATTTGATAAATACTGAACATGTTATTAAAATTTGTCAATTTCTTGATGTTTGGTGAATTTTTAAGTAAGGGCCTAAATGTTTATACATTTTGAGCATCGGCTACTCATTTTGCACGTACCTATAAAATAGTTACGAACTTTTAATTACCTTCCAATAAAATAGTGAGTTATCATTTTAAGTTAAATTTATTTGCAATAGTGGTTCCCACTATAAATTTAAAAAAATATTGATTATAGTCAAGTAAAGTCCCCCGACGTTTTCTGCGAGCCTTTTTCCGGAAACGATGTGTAGAGAATGGGGACGAGCGATAAGACATGTCCGAAAAATGTTGAACACCGGTCGTTTTTCGGTGTTATAAATTCAGGGAGACTTTTAAGTCCATTTTATATGGCATTACGAATAAGATTTATTTTTACAGGATTATTTTTCTTACTGAAATTTCTATAGTAATGGCGTCAGGACAGCGCGATAACTAGCATTACTTGCAACTAGTTTAGCAGTTTATAAATTTACAGAAAGAAAACAAGGAGCTTTTCGAAGAGTCAAAAAACATTGTTCGGAATATCTAGAAGAGGGTTAAAACATTCGAGATAAACAGGGCAACTTGCTTCTCAACGGACTATAGTAAGGTTAGCATCGAGTATTTTATGAAACACTGCCAATGCCCAACGGAATTAGGATCCAACTGTGGTAAGGACCACCGGAAAATGATTTTGACCAGATCCAGTTTTACGAAGAATGCAGAATCTAGAGAGAGACCCCCTGGCATTGATATACGGATTGAAGTCTTGTAGGATGTTCGCTGTGAGTTTCCCAGATTTATTAGTTACAGTGGACCACCAGCCGCTAGTAAAATATTCTCATTAAAATATTCTACCTAAATCTCACCCCTACACAGTAAAGATCCTTAGATGGCGTAAAACCTTCGACTTTAATAGTTTCTTCCCTCAGATTGCTGGACGTTAGAATTCCCTTCTGGGTCCCTGCTTCCCTAGCTATATTGGCATGCAGAAGTTCAACTCTAATGTAAACAGACATCTTGCTGCTCAACTTCCTACATAGTATCCCTGCAAATTATGTCCCAGATAGTACATCAAAGTAGCACTGTGCCTTATTTGGGGTGAAAATGCAATAAATTTTTAAAAAAATCTAATTTCTTAATATCACACAAGCTTAAGAATTAAATTTGAGACATTGTCTAGAATTAAAATTGTGTAATGAATGAGGATTCTAAACATAAGTCAAACTAAGCACACCTGAAAATAAGTTTTAAATTTTCCTTTCAACAATAAATTTTATTTTAGTCGAAATGGTGAAATATTCTTTTTAAACATCCATTACTTAATTCTTGTCAATTGGTTGCAGTTTGCCTATTTAGCAATAGTCTGATCAAATTTAGTGATTCATCATCCTTCCCTTGTGATTCTTATATTTTCTTAATATTTTCTTTTGACCATAATCAATGAGGCGCAGTTGCTACTATGTCGAGTTTTTTTTCTAGCGTTTTTTGCTCTACAATTGTTTTTGACCACCATTTGACTATGAAAAAGAACCATCGATTCTAAATAGCTTTATTGATGGATTTCTTTTTAATAGATGCTTGGCTTTTAATCTCTTAACAATTTAATTGTTTCCTCCTGTTTTCGAAGAATATATGAATTATTGTAGCGTTCGCCTTCAACGTGTCACTCCTTAATAAACCATGATTTATATGCTATAACTGTGATTGGAATCATTTCGAAATCCTGTGTGTGTGTGTGTGTGTGCGTGTGTGTGTGTGTTGTTTGTCCATTATTTTAATTATGATTCCGTCGAATTTCTTCAGTGTGAATTTTTTTCTCTTTCTCAATTCCGCCTCGCTCATTTTCTTCCAGAAATTAATTGGTATTATGCCGATCAGCAGGGGGGAAAAAAGATATGCATCCAACTTTTATTGTTTTTGGTACTAGTGTACTTATTGATCCGTGCTGAAATATTAACGTTATTATTTAGAAAGCCATTCTAAACATGGGGACAGGAGTGTGTTTCGTACCTATTCTGTACTTCAAACTTACAATTTAAGACAAGCAGATATCATAAAACTTTAATTAAACTTGAAAATACTATTTTTAAAAAATGACATGGATCAATAAGTGCACTAGCACCTTGTTTTGTGGGAAATTAATGAATGTATTACATGCAAATACTATATGTCGGAGAGTCTATACGTTCTACTCTTGTAATTCTTTAGCAATATACTACTACTACTACTACTACTACTACTAATAATAATAATAATAATAATAATAATAATAATAATGATAATAATAATAATGATAATAATAATAATGATAATAATAATAATGATAATAATAATAATGATGATAATAATGATAATAATGATAATGATAATAACAATGATAATAATAATGATAATAATAATAATAACGATAATAATAATAATGATAATAATAATGATAATAATAATGATAATAATAATAATAATGATAATAATAATAATAACGATAATAATAATAATGATAATAATAATGATAATAATAATGATAATAATAATAATGATAATAATAATAATGATGATAATAATAATAATAATGATAATAATAATGATAATGATAATAATAATGATAATAATAATGATAATAATAATAATAATGATAATAATAATAATGATAATAATAATAATAATGATAATAATGATGATAATAATAATAATAATGATAATAATAATGATAATGATAATAATAATGATAATAATAATGATAATAATAATAATGATAATAATAATAATAATGATAATAATAATAATAATGACAATAATAATGATAATAATTGTGATAATAATAATAATAATGATAATAATAATAATGATAATAATAATAATGATAATAATAATAATAATATTAATGATAATAATAATGATAATAATAACGATAATAATAATAATAATAATAATGATAATAATAATAATAATAATAATAATAATAACGATAATAATAATAATAATAATGAAAATAATAATGATAATGATACTAATACTACTAATAATAATACCACTACTATTACCACCACTACTACTAATAATAATAATAATAGTACAACTACTACTATTACTGCTACTATGAATACTACAACTATTACTGTAGTAGCAGAAGAAGAAAAGAAGAAAATAAATGCTAGAGACATTCGATATTTACTGACGTAAATGTTTAGCACTGGCGTTTGGAACAAATACTGCATTTCAATTGGTTCTGTTTAGCGGAATTTAACCAATCACAAACAATCTATCCTGTGGCCCTTACACCTGTTCTAGAATGTTACTTAAAGGAACTTTTCAATCAGTTAGCGACAGGAGAGCCAAGCTGCCCAACTAAGCAACATCTCTTAGGACAATTGTCGAACTCTTTTATAAAACAGATAATAAAATCTGCCTTTACCTTCTAGTTATCGGCATCTACACGTAGACGGCGACACTTCGAAGCACGTAGACTTTCTTCATGATTATAATCATACGAACTCCGGCAACTTCCTTAGCTTTATTATTAAACACGAACCCTGACATGTTCCCGTGCTAAATATTGCCTGCGCTCATTTGCATTTTTCTCTTATTAGTTAAAGCTACCCGGCATTGCCCGAGCAAAATTGTGGCATATTTCTATTAAAAATTCTCCCTCTCTCTCTCTCTCTCTCTCTCTCTCTCTCTCTCTCTCTCTCTCTCTACCTTTCTCTGTACTTCCCTCCTTCCTCCCTCTCTTTCCCCCAACCCCCTATCTTCTCCTCTACCCAGCCTATTCCTCTCAAGTTGGACATGTATACACACATACAAATACTCCTTTATATAATAGATTTCTCAAGGAATAATCCAGAATTTTCTGTCCAAATTATTTAATAAAATGACTAAAAAAAAAAAAAAAAAAAAGAAAAAAGATCACTCCCCAGACGAAAAGTGACCCAGTTGACCCACAATTTTAAGCATCATTCATCCGGGGTAACACTGGTAAAATATGCCACCTTTGTGATTCTTTGCTTTGCAGATTTTTCTTTTAGCCGGACATACAAATACATTCACACATGCACATACACAGAGACATTTTCCCTTTATGTAATAGATAATATAATTTTCTTGGCCAGACGTATGATATATATCATTTACCTCTTGCAAGGTGATTGGACATAAGGTCAAGTGTGATTTTAAGAATCACTAGGATAAGCATAGTTTGGCCTAAAATATGCCTGAGTAACTCGATTAGCATTCTCAAACGGACTTGTGATGTTAGGCTGTGTAAGATGGTCAAAATCGCCTGTTCCTTCTTTCATCGGATTACTTCGATTATCGATTATCGATACTTATCGAAGACATTCCGACACAAAACCTATCTAAGAACAGCCAGGCACATAAAGTAAATTCGCATGAAATTTCATAAAAATTTACCCAGCCGTTTTTAAATCCATGGGGAACGAACTCATAGATTGACACACAGATTCACAAACACAGATTCACAGACACAAAAAGTTCCTTTTATATAAGGGTAGAAAGATAGTTAGAAAGATAGACAGATAGATAATATATATATATATATATATATATATATATATGCATATATATATATATATATATATATTAAATTTATTTATACAAACATTAATGGCTACATATGTGCATACATGTTTCTGTAATCACCCGCATTGGGAGATTACGTCTTCAGGCCAAGAATTATCGTCGAGAGTTCTCGACGATAATTCTTGGCCAGAAGACGTAATCCCCCAACGCGGGTGATTACAGAAACATGTATGCACATATGTAGCCATTAATGTTTGTATAAATAAATTTAATATACCTGCTCTGTTGAGCACTCTTTGGTAGACACATGTTGTTTCATTGGATGTACTTCTAGGAAACTAAATTCTACTGGGTATATATATATATATATATATATATATATATATATATATATATATATATATATACTAGCAAAAGTATGCGTCGTTGACTGGGTTCAAAAACAGCCTACAGAAAATGGACTCTGATTTATGAAAGTATGATAGGTTATATGAAAAGGAAGGGTTGTAAAGAGATAGTTTCGAATTTGGGGGTATCAAAGCAAAATAGGATGAAAGTAAAAATAAAATAGAAAAACCCTATAATTTATTATACCATACCTGTTCATACTGAAACACTTATCACAATATTTTGTATATCTATATTAAAAAACCTTGTGAAACTTTGTGACATATTTCCATTCTATGGAGATCAGGTGCGAACGAACACCCCATAATTTTATTATACCATATTTCTTCAAACTGAAACATAATTATCAAAGTATACTTACGCAGATAGATATGAAAAGTCTTTATTAAAGTTTGTGCCTATTTCCATTCTATGGAGGCCAGGCGCGAACGCAAGCCCCACAATTTTATTATACCATCCCTATTTAAGTTAAAACATACCTAACAAAATATTTTTATGTACATCTATATCAAAAACACTTGTAAACGTTTTTTTTATTTTTTTATTTTTTATTTCCATACATTGTGGGCCAGGCGCGAACGCAGACCCCACAATTATAATGAACCACCGTTCTGCCAGATCAAACATACCCATTCCTGTGTCTTGATACATCTTCTATCATTATATGTAATCAGTTTTTTTAAAATAGTCAACCATATAGGAGCCTATTCGTGACCACACACACACACGCACACACATTCCGCTTTATATTATATATATATATATATATATACACACACACACACACACACATATATATAGATATATATATATATATATAAATATATATATATATATATATATATATATATATATATATATATATATATATTGCATTTTATGGAAAGTTCTGCAAAGAGGACTTTTCTTTAGGTGGTGGATTGTTTTCATTCCGTTACCAAGCAGAAATCGTACTGAAGGTACAGAATAGTTAACAAAGTCCTGCACCTCATCCCCATGTTGAGAATGCGTTTCTAAATAATGTCGTTGTTATTTAGAAACCCATTTTTAATATGGGACGGGCGTGTTTTTGTTAACTATTCCATACCTTCCCCGAAATGTTAAGTAATGGCTATTTTATTCTTAGTTATGAGAATATAATTAAAAAACAAAAACAAAAACAAAAAAAAAACATGAAAAAACAACATTATTAACATCTACCTAATCATGACTGACGGAATGGGAACAATCTACTTTAGCTGTTTAAATAAGGGGTTTATTTCGAAATTCCGCAATATTCCCGAGTCCGAAAAGATGCTCCTGAAGAAGACCGGAAGGTGTAAATTTTGTGAAATAACAAAGATGAGAATTGTTATTCCAACAGTCTGAACAGTGTTAGAATGTTTAACATTTGTATTAGTCGAACTACTGTTCTTATCTTTCGTATTATTCACACAAGATTTCGGCCGATGTAACCTAACCTCTTCTTGTTGAACTCAAGAATCTGTAAGAATTTTCAAACAGAACCGTGGCGTAACGGATAAAGTATTAATGGAAATACAATTTTGAATGACACTCCTCTAGAGGCTGGCTGTTCAATCCCCAGCACAGACGATATTAAGAATACTTACTTAAGATTTCTACACGGTCATGGCCGACGGAATGAGAGTATGCTACAACTGCAGATTAAATAAAGAGTTCCGTTCGAAATTCTGTACGCATTTCCGGGTTCGCCAGAAAGATGCTCTACTTCCACAAGATGAACCTGAAGAAGGTCGGAGGGTACATCGGCCAAAACGTTGTGAGAACAACATTCAAGACGATAACACTAGCCCAAATGATGCGAATGGTCTAAATTAATTGTTTTGGTTGTTTTGATTGTGAAGCAGGGATTCCTCATATCATTCAAACGCGGTTAAGTGGCAGTTTTAGACATTTAGAACTGCTTTAAAACTTCACGGCTCACACATTTTTCGATCAAATTTGCGACAATTATTACAGTTTATGGATCATCTTCTCAGCTATATTGTGAAAAAAAAGTCAATTTTCGTTCAGTAAAACAAAAGTTATGATGAATTTAGTGGTGTTCAAAATCGTAAATAAAAAAACATAAGGGAGTGAGCGACGTTTTTTATGAATGATTTCCATAGCAACAATGTCGCTCAACGACTACTGTTGTAGCTAATTAACCACCCTCGCAGAACAAGTGAAACAGAGAAAATGGAAGAATGAAAGGGGGATAATTGGAGGGATGACTTTATTGAAAGCAGACGAGTGCTGTACATTGTTATTACATATGTGCATGTTATGTTTATGAGGTGGAAAAATAGGACTGAAATAAAACAAAGAACAAATGAATTTACTGGAAGCTTGGAAAATTCATGGATTACAATAAAAATGCGAGTACGAAAAGTAATATGGTTAAGCTTAAACATGGAAAAGTAAAGGACTAGTTGTTAAAACTGGAAAAGAAAAGGACAAGATATTCTACTACCACTATAATAAATTCATAACTTAAAATATTGCCGCATAAAGAATTTAAAAAAAAATTCAATTTATAACATCATGTAACTTAATGCTGTAATATTTTAAGTTATAAATTTATTATATTTTTTTACTAGAATATCTTGTCCATTTCCTTTCCACATATTACTAGAATATCTTGTCCATTTCCTTTCCACATATTACTTTTCATGCTCGCATTTTTCTATTATAATTAGAAATATGAATAGCATTGCCTGCTGCTGCTGCTGCTGCTGCTGTTGTTGTTGTTGTTGTTGTTGTTGTTGTGGTTGTTGTAGGAGGAGGCGGAACAATCTGAGAGGGTTACTTCTGATTTTCTAAACCACCATCTCGTAAAATGTGTAGGAGAAAAACTATATCCTAACCATAACCCTAACCCTAACCTTAACCCTAAACTTAACACTAAACCTAACCTTAACCTAAACCCTAACACTAACCCTAACCCTAACCCTAACCTTAACCCTAACCTTAACCCTAACATTAACCCTAACCCTAACCTTAACCATAACCTTAACCCTAACCTTAACCCTAACCCTACCACTAACCCTAACCTTAACCCTAACCTTAACCCAAACCCTAACACTAACATATACCCTAACGTTAACCCTAACCTTAACCCTAACCCTAAGCCTAACCTTAACCCTAACCTTAATCCTAACCTAACCCCTACCCCTAACCCTAACCTTAATCCTAACCCTAACCCCAACCCTGACCCAAAACCTACCCCTAACCCTAACCCTAATCCTTACCTTAACACTAAACTTAACCGTAAACTTAACATTAATCCTAACCTTAACCCTAACATTAACCCTAACCCTAACCCTAACCCTAACCTTAACACTAACCCTAAACCAAACCTTAACCCTAACCCTACCCCTAACCCTAAACTTAACCCTAACATTAACCCTAACCCTAACCCTAACCTTAACCCTAACCCTAAACCTAACCCTAACCCTAACCTTAACCCTAAAATTAACAATAACCCTGACCCTGACCCTAACATTAACACTAACCTTAACCCAAACCCTAACCCTAACCTTAATCCTAACCCTAACCCTAACCCTAAACCTTACCTTAACCCTAACCCTAACCCTAACCCTAACCTTAACCCTAACACTCACCTTAACCCTAACACTAACCCTAACACTAAACCTAACCTTAACCCTAACCCTAACCCTAACCTTAACCTAACCTTAACCCTAACTTTAACCTAACCCTAACCTTAACCCTAATCCTAACCATAACCTTAACCCTAACCTTAACCCTAACCCTAACCCTAACCTTAACCCTAACCCTAACCCTAAACCTAACCTTAGCACTAACCCTAACACGAACCCTAACCCTAACACTAACCTTAACGCTAACCCTAACACGAACCCTAACCCTAACCCTCCCCTTAAGCCTAACCTTACCACTAACCTTAACCCTAACCTTCACACTAACCCTAACACTAAACCTAACCATAAACCTAACCCTAACCTTAACCCTAACCCTAACCCTCACATTAACCCGAAGCCTGACCTTACCCCTAATCTTAACCCTAACCTTAACCCTAACCCAAACCCTAACCCTAACCTAAACCCTAATCTTAACAAACACCCTAACCCTAACGCTGACCCTAACCCAAACCCTAACCCTAACCCTAAACTTAACCCTAACCCTAACCCTAACCCTTACCTTAACCCTAACCTTCATCCTAACCCTAACCCTAAAGTTAACCCTATCCCTGACCCTAACCCTAACCTTAACCCTAACCCAACCCCTAACCCTAAACCTAACCTTAACCCTAACCTTAACCCTAACCCTTACCCTAACCTTAATCCTAACCCTAAAACTAATCCTAACCTTAACCCTAACCCTAACCCTACACTAAACCCTACACTTAACCCATACCTTAACCCTAACCCTAACCCTAACTTTATCCCTAACCCTAATCTTAACCCTAACCCTAACCCTAACCCTAACCTTACCCCTAACCCTAACCATAACCCTTACCTTAACCCTAACCTTCACCCTAAAACTAACCCTAAACTTAACCCTAACCCTAACCCCAACCCTAACCTTAAACCTAACCCTAACCCAAACCCTAACCTAACCTTAACTCTAACCTTAACCCTTACCCTAACCCTAACCTTAAACCTAACCCTAACCCTAAACTTAATCCTAAACTTAAACCTTACCTTACCCCTGAACCTAACCCTAACCTTAACCCTAACTTAACCCTTACCCTAACCCTAACCTTAACCCTTACCCTAACCCTAACCCTCACTTTAACACTACACCTAATCCGAACCCTAACCTTAAACCTAACACTAACCCTAACTCTAACATTAACCCTAACCTTAACCCTAACCCTAACATTAATCTTAACCCAAAACACCCCCCTAACCCTAACCTTAACCCTAACCCTAACCCTAACCTTAACCCTAACCCTAACCCTAATCCTAATCTACACCCTAACCTTAACCCTAAACCTAACCGTAACCCTAACCCTAACCCTAACCTTAACCCTTACCCAAACCCTAACCCTAACCCTAACCTTAACCATAACCCTAACACTAAACCTTAACCCTAACATTAAACCTAACCCTAACCCTAACCTTAACCCTAACCTTAAACCTAACCCTAACCCTACTCTTAACCCTAACCCTAACCATACCCTTAACCCTAACTTTAACCCTCACCCTAACACGGACCCTAACCTTAAACCTAACGCTAATCCTAACCCTAACCGTAACCTTAACCTTACCCCTAACCATAACACAAACCTTAACCCTAACCCTAACCCTAACGCTAATCTAACCCTAACCTAAACCCTAACCCTAACCCTAAACTTAACACTAACCCTAACCCTAACCCTAACCATAACCTTAACCCTAGCCCTAACCATAACCTTAACCCTAAGCTTAACCCTTCCATTAACCCTAACCATAACATTAACCTAACCTAAATCTAACCTTAACCTTAACCTTAACCCTACCCCTACGCTAACCTTAACCCTAACCCAAACCCTAACTTTAACAAGAACCCTAACCCTAACCCTAAACTTAACCCTAACCTTAACCCTAACCTTAACCCTAACCCTAACCTTAACCCTAACCATAACCCTTACCCTTACCTTAACCTTAACCCTAACCTTAAGCCTAACCCTAACCCTAACCCTAACCCTAAACTTATCCCTTAACTTAACCCTTATCCCTAACCCTAACCTTTACCCTTACCCTAACCCTAACCTGTACCCTAACTCTAACCGTCACCCTTACCCTAACCCTAACAATAACCCTTACCCTAACCATAACCTTAAACCTAATCCTAACCTCACCTTAACCCTAACAATAACACTAACCTAACCCTAACCCAAACCCAAACCTTAACCGTAAGATAAACCCTAACCCTAACCCTAACCTTAAACCTAACCTTAATATTGACCTTAACCCTAACCTTAACCTTAACCCTAACGTAAACATTTACCTTAACACTAACCCTAACCCTAATCCTTATCTTGACCCCAACCCTAACCCTAAACTTAACCCTAACCCTAACCCTAACCTGTACCCTACACCTAACCCTAAACTAAACCCTAACCCTAACCTTAACCCTAACCTAAACCCTAACCCTAACCCTAACCTTAACCCTCATCCTAACCCTAACCCTAACCTTAACACTAACCCTAAACCTAACCTCAACACTAACCCTTGACCCTAACCCTAACCCTAAACTTTATCCTCATCCTAACCCTACCCCTAACCCTAAACCTTACTGTAACCCTAACCCTAACCCTAACCCTAACCGTAGCCTTGCCCCTAACCCTAACCTTAAACCTAACACTAACCCTCACCCGAACCCTAACCTAAACCCTAACCCTAACCCTAACCTTAACCCTAATCTTAACCCTAACCCTAACCCTAAACCTAACCTTAATCTTAAACCTGACTCTAAAACTAACAATAACCCAACCCTAACCCTAACCCTAACCCTAACCTTAACCCTAACCCTAACCTTAATCCTACCCCTAACCCTAACCCTACCCTTAACCCTAACCCTAACCTTAAACCCAACTTAACCCCAACCTTAACCCTAACCCTAACCCACTACCTAACACTAACCTTAACCCTAATATTAAAACGCACTCTAACCCTAGCCTTTACCCTAACCCAAACCATAACCCTAACCCTGACCTTCACCCTAACCCTAACCCACACCCTCACCTTAACCCTAACCTTAACCCTAACCCTTTCCCTAACCACAAACTTAACCTTAACCTTAACCCTAACCCTAACACTACCCTTAACCCTAACATAAACCCTAACCTTTACCCTAACTCTTACCTTTATCTAACCTGTACCCTAACCTTTACATTAACCCTAACTCCACCCTAATCATAACCCTAACCTTAACCCTAACCTTAACCCTAGCCCCAACCTTAACCCTAACCCTAACCCTAACCCTAACCTTAACACTAACCCTAACACTTACCTTAGACCTAACATTAAGACTAACCCTAACCTTAACCCTAAGCCTTACCCCAACCCTAAACCTAACCTTAACCCTAACCTTACAACTAACCCTAACCCTAAACTTAACCCTAACCCTAACCTTAACCCGAACCCTAACCCTAACCCTACCCCTAACCTTAACCCTTACCCAAACACTAACCCTAACCATAACCGTAACTATAACCCTAACACTAAACCTTAACCCTAACCTTAACCCTTACCCTTACCTTAACCCTAACCCTAACCCTAACCCTAACCCTAACCCTAACCCTAACCTTAACCCTAAGCCTAACCCTAAACCTAAACCTTACCTTAAACCTAACCCTAACCCTAACCCTTACACTAACCGTAAGCTTGACCCTAACCCTTACCTTAACCCTAACAGTAACACTAACCCTAACACTAACCCTAATCTTAACCCGTACCCTAACCCTAACCTTAACCCTAACCTTAACCCTAACCCTAACCCTAACCTTAACCCTAACCCTAACCCTAAACCTAACCTTAACTCTACCCTAACCCTAATCCTAAACCTAACCCAAACCCTAACCCTAATCATAACCCTAACCCTAACCCTAACCCTAACCTTAACCCTAAACTTGACACTTACCTTAACCCTAACCCTAACCCTAACTTAACCCTTACCCTAACCCTAACCTTGACCCTAACCCTAACCTTAACCCTAACACTAACACTAACCCTAACCCTAACCCTAACCTTAACCCTAACCCTAACCCTAAACTTAACCCTTACCTTAACCCTAACCCGAACCCTAACCCTAACCTGGACCCTAACCCTAACCTGAACCCAAACCCTAACCTTAACCCTAACCTAACCCTAACTCCTACCCCTAACCCTAACCCTAACCCCAACCCCTAACCTAACCCTAACCCTAACCCTAACCTTAAGCCTAAACTTGTCCCTAACCTAAACCCTAACCTTAACACTGACCCTAACACTACACCTACCATAAACCTAACCTTACCCTAACCCTAACCCTTACCCTAACCTTAACCCTAAGCCTGACCTTAACGCAAACACTAGCCCTAACCTTAACCCTAACCCTAACCCTAACCCTAACCTTAAACCTAATCTGAACACAAACCCTTACCCTAACCTTGACCCTAACCCAAACCCTTACCCTAACCCTAATCCTTACCTTTACCCTAACCTTCACCCTAACCCTAACCCTTACCTTAACCGTAAACCTAACCCTAACCCTAACCTTATCCCCAACCCTAACCCGAACCCTAACACTTACCATAACCCAAACCCTAACCCTAACCTTAACCTTGATCTTTACCCTAACCCTTACCCTAACGTTTATTTAACCATAACCCTACCACTAAACCTTAACCCCAACCTTAACCCTAACCCTAGCCGTTACCTTTACCCTAACCTTAAGCCTAAACCTAACCCTTACCTTAACCCTAATCCTAACCCTAACCTTAACCCTAACCTTAACCCTAACCCTAACATTAACCCTAACACTAACCCTGACCCTAACCTAATAACTAAACCTAACTCTAACCCTAACCCTAACCCTAACCTTACCCCTAACCCTAACCCTAACCCTACCCCTAACCTTAAGCCTTTACTTTACCCTAACCTTAACCCTAACCTTAACACTTACCCTAACACTACACCTTACGATAAACCTAACCTAACCCTAATCCTAACCCTAACTTTAACCCTAAGCCTGACCTTAACCCTAACCCTAACCCAAACCTTAACACTAACCCTAACCCTAACACTGACCTTACCCCTTATCTTAACACAAACCCTAACCCTAATCTTTACCCTAACCCAAACACTAACCCTAACCCTAACGTTAACCCTAACCCTAACCCTTACCTTAAACTTAACCTTAAACCTAACCTTGACCCTACTATAACCCTAACAATAACCTTACACCTAAGCTAACGCTAACCTTAACTGTAACCTTAACCCTAATCCTAACCCTAACCCTAACACTAACCATAACCATAACAATAACCCTAACCCTCACCCTAAACATAACCCTAACCACAACCTTAACCCTTACCCTTACCCTGACCCTAACCCTAACCCAAAACACTAACCTTAACCCGTACCCTAACCCTAACCCAAAACTTAACCCTAACCTAAACCCACACCCTAACCCTAACCTTAACACTAACCTTACCCTTAACCCAAACCTTAACCCTAAATTTACCCTAAATCTAAACCTAACCCTTACTTTAACCCTTACCTTAAACCTAAACTAAACCCTAAGCTTACCCCTAACCCTAACCTTAACCCTAACCTTAACCCTAAACCCTAACCCTCACCCTAACCCTAACCTCAAAACTAAACTTAATCATAACCCTTACCTTAACCCTTACACTAACCCTAACCATAACCCTTACCCTATCCCTAACCCTAACCCTAACCTTAACCCTAACCCGTACCCTAACACTAACCTTAACCCTAACCCTAACCCTAACCTTAACCCTAACCCGAATCTTAACCCTAACCTTAACCCTAACCCTAACCCTAACCCTAACCTTACCCCTAACCCTAACCCCAACCCTAACCTTAAGCCTTAACTTTACCCTAACCTTAACCCTAACCTTAACACTTACCCTAACACTAAACCTTACGATAAACCTAACCTAACCCTAATCCTAACCCTAACCTTAACCCTAACCCTAACCCAAACCTTAACACTAACCCTAACCCTAACCCTGACCTTACCCCTTATCTTAACACAAACCCTAACCCTAATGTTTACCCTAACCCAAACACTAACCCTAACCCTAACGTTAACCCTAACCCTAACCCTTACCTTAAACTTAACCTTAAACCTAAACTTGACCCTACTATGACCTTAACCATAACCTTACACCTAACCTTACGCTAACCTTAACTGTAACCTTAACCCTAACCCTAACCCTAACCCTAACCCTAACCATAACCATAACCCTAACCCTAACCCTAACCTTAACCCTTACCCTCACCCTAAACATAACCCTAACCACAACCTTAACCCTTACCCTTACCCTGACCCTAACCCTAACCCAATACCCTAACCTTAACCCTTACCCTAACCCTAACCCAAAACTTAACCCTAACCTTAACCCACACCCTAACCCTAACCTTAACCCTAACCTTAACACTAACCTTACCCTTAACCCTAACCTTAACCCTAAACTTAACCCTAAATCTAAACCTAACCCTTACTTTAACCCTAACCTTAAACCTAAACTAAACCCTAAGCTTACCCCTAACCCTAACCTTAACCCTAACCTTGACCCTAAACCCTAACCCTCACCCTAACCCTAACCCTAACCTCAAAGCTAAAATTAATCATAACTCTTACCTTAACCCTTACACTAACCCTAACCATAACCCTTACCCTATCCCTAACCCTAACCCTAACCTTAACCCTAACCCGTACCCTAACACTAACCTTAACCCTAACCCTAACCCTAACCTTAACCCTAACCCGAATCTTATCCCTAACCTTAGGCATTTCCCTAACTCTAACCTTTACCCTAACCCAACCCTAACCCTAAAACGTACCTTAACCCTAACCCCAACACTTACGCTAACCCTAACCTTGAACCTAACCCTAACCTTAACCCTAACACTAACCCTGACCTCAACCCTTACCCTAACCTTAACCATAACTCTTGCCCTAACCTTAACCCTTACATTTACCCTAACCCTAACCCTAACCCTAACCTAACCCCTAATCCTAACCCTAACCTTAACCCTAACCTTAACCCCAACCCTAAGCTTAACCCTAACCCTCACCCTAACCCTTACCTTAACCCTAACCCTAACCCTAAATTTAACCCCAACCCTAACCCCCACCCTGACCCTAACCCTAACCCTAACCTTAACCCTAACCTTAACCTTAACCTTAACCTTTACCCTAACCCTTACCCTTACCCTAACCTCTATTATAACCTAACACTAAACCTGTACCCTAACATTAACCCTTAACCTAACCGTAACCTTGACCCTAACCATAACCTTTACCTACACCCTAAACTTAACCCTAACCCTAACCCTACCCCCAACCCTAAATTTAACCCTAACACTAACCTGACCCCTAACCTTAAACCTAACGCTAACCCTAACCCTAACCTTAGCCCTAACCTTACCCCTAACCCTAACACTAACCTTAACCCAACCCCTTACACTAGCCCTAACTCTAACGATAACCCTAACCCTAACCCTAACCTTTACCCTAATCCTAACCTTACCTTAACCCTAACCTAAACCCTAACCCTGACCCTAACTTTAACCTTAACCCCAATCCTAACCCTAACCTTAACCCTAACCTTAACACTTATCCTGACACTAAACCTTACCATAAACCTTACCCTACCCCTAACCCTAACCCTAAACCTTACCCTAAGCCTGACCTTTACCCTTACCCTAACCCTGACCTTAACCCTAACCCTAACCCTAACCCTGGCCTTAACCCTTATCTTAACACAAACCCTAACCCTAACCTTTACCCGAACCCAAACCCATACTCTAACCCTAACCTTAACCCTAACCCTAACCCTAACCTTAACCCTAACCGGTACCCTAACCATAACATTAACCCTAACCTAACCCTAACCTTTACTGTAACTTAACCCTAACCTTAACCCGAACCTTAACCCTAACCCTACACTAACCCTAACCATAACCCTAACCCTAACCTTAACCCTTACCCTTACTCTAACCCTAACCTTAACCCTAACTTTATCCTTAACCCTAACCCTAACCCTAACCAAAACCTTTACCCTAACCTTAACCCACACCTTAACCCTAACCTTAACCCTAACCTTAACCTAACCTTAACCTTGACCCTAACCTTAACCCTAACCTCAACCCTAACCCTAACCCAAACCCTTACCTTAACCTTAACCTAAACCCTAATCTTAAGCCTAACCTTAACCCTAACCCTAACCTTTACCCTAACCTTGACCCTAAACCCTAACATTAACCCTAACCCTAACCCTAACCTTAAACCTACACTTAATCATAACTCTTACCTTATCCCTAACCTTAACCCTAACCCTAACCCTAACCTTAATCCTAACCCTCACCCTAACCTTAACCCTAACCCTAAATTTAACCCTAACCTTAACCCTTACCCTAACTCTAACCTTTACCCTAACCCTAACCCAAGCCCTAAACCTGACCTTAAACCTAACCCTAACCCTAACGCTAACCCTATCCTTGACCCTAACACTAACCTTTACCCTAACCCAAACCCTAACCTTAACCCTAACCTAAACCCTAACCCTAACCCTAACCTTAACCCTAACCTTTACCCTAACCATAACCCTAACCATAACCTTAACCCTAACCTAACCCTAACCTTAACTCTAACTTAACCCTAACCCTAAGCCTAACCTTAACCATAACCCTAACCCTAACCCTAATCTTAACCCTAACCCTAACCTTAAGCCTTACCCTTACCCTAACCCTAACCTTAACCCTCACTTTATCCTTAACCCTAACCCTAACCCTAACCCCAACCCAAACCTTAACCCTAACCTTAACCCACACCCTAACCCTAACCTTAACCCTAACATTAAACCTAACCTTAACCTAAACCCTAACCTTAACCCTAACCTAAACCCTAACCCTAACCCTAACCCTTACCTTAACCCTAACCTAAACCCTAACCTTAACCTAACCCTTACCCTAACCCTAACCTTTACCCTAACCTTGACCCCAAACCCTAACCTCAACCCTAACCCTAACCCTAACCATAAACCTAAACTTAATCATAACTCTTACCTTAACCCCAACCCTAACCCTTACCCTAACCCTTACCCTACCCCTAACCCTAACCCTAACCTTAACCCTAACCTTAACCCTAACCCTAACCCTAACCTTAATCCTTAACCTTACCCTAACCCTAACCCCAACCCTAACACTAACCTTTACCCCAACCCTAACCCAACCCTAACCCTAACCCAAACCTTAACCCTAACCATAACCCTAACCTTAATCCTAAACCTAACCTTAACCCTAACCCCAACCCTAACATTAACCCTAACCCAAACCCTAACCCTATCATTAACCATATCCCTAACACTAAACCTTAACCCTACCCTTAACCCTAACCCTAACCCTAACCCTAACTTTAACCCTAAACCTTACGCGAACCCTAACCTGTAACCTAATGCTGACGCTAACCCTAACCTTAACCCTAACCTTAACCATTACCCTAACACCAACCTGTACCCTAAGCCTAACATTTACCCTAACCCTAACCCGTACCCGTACACTAACCCTAACCTTAACCCTAACCCTCACCCTAACCCTAACCCTAACCTTAACTCTAACCCTAACCTTAACTCTAACCTTAAACCTTACCGTAACTCTAACCTTTACCCTAACCCAAACCCAAACCCTAAACCTGACCTTAACCCTTACCCTAATCCTAACGCTAACCCTATCCTTGACCCTAACCCTTACCTTAACCCTAACACTAACCCTGACCCTAACCCTTACCCTAACCTTAAGCTTAACCCTAACCCTAACCTTAATCTTAACCCTAACCCTAATCTTAAACCTAACCTTAACGCTAACGCTAAGCCTAACCATTACCCAACCTTAAGCCTAACTTTTACACTACCCTTAACCCTAACCTTAACACTAACCCCAACACTAAACCTTACCATAAACCTAACCCAAAATCTAACCATAACCTTAACACTAAGCCTGACCTTAACCCTAACCCTAACCCTAACCTAAACCCTTACCCTAAATCTAACCCTAACCTTAACCCTAATCTTAACACAAACCCTAACTCTAATATTGACCCTAACGCAAACCCTTACCCTAACCCTAACCTTGACCCTAACCCTAACCCTAACCCTTACCTTAACCCGAGCCTTCACCCTAACCCTAACCCTAACCTTAACCCTAACCCTTACCCTATCCCTAACCTTAACCCCAACCCTAACAATAAACCTAACCCTAACCCTAACATTAACCCTTACCTTAACACTAACCCTAACCTTAACCTGAATCCTTAACCTAATCCTAACCCTAACCCCAACCCTAACACTAACCTTTACCCCAACCCTAACCCTAACCCTAACCCTTACCTTCACCCTAACCTTAACCCTTACCCTAACCCTAACCTTAATCCTTAACCTAACCCTAACCCTAACCCCAACCCTAACACTAACCCTAACCCAAACCCTAACCCTACCCTTAACCATATCCCTAATACTAAACCTTAACCCGTACCTTAACCCTTACCCTAACACTAACCTTTACCTAACCTTAACCCTAACCCTAACCCTAACCTTAACCCTAACCCTAACCTAACCCTAACTTTAACCCTGACCCTTACCCTTACCCTAACCTTTACCCTAACCCTAACACTAACCTGTACCCTAAGCCTAACATTTACCCTAAACCTAATCCGTACCCGTACACTAACCCTAAGCTGAACTCTAACCGTAACCGTAACCCTAACCCTAACTCTAACCTTAACACTAACCCTAATCCTAACCCTAACCCTAAACTTAACCCTAATCCCAACCTTAACCCTAATCCTAACCCTAACCTTAACCCTAACCTTAACCCTAACCCTAATCCTAAACCTAACCTTAACTCGAACCCTGAACCTAACTCTAACCCTAACCCAAACCCTAACCCTAAACCTTAACCCTAACCCTCACCCTAACCCTTACCTTAACCCTAACCTGCACCCTAACCCTAACCTTAACCCTTACCCTAACCTTAACCCTAACCCTAACCTTAACCCTAACCTTAACCCTAACCCTGACCATAACCGTAACCCTTACCTTAACCCTAACCTTAACCTTCACCCTAACCCTAACCTTAACCCTAAACTTTACCCTTACCTTAACCTTAACCCTAACCCTAAGCCTAAACTAACCACTAACACTAACCCTAACATTGACCCAAACCCTAACCTTATCCCTAACCTTGACCGTAACCCTAACCCTAACCTTAACCCAAACCCTAACCCCAACCGTAACCCTAATCCTAAACCTAACCTAAACCCTAACCTTAACCCTAACCCTAACATAAACCCTAACCCTAACCCTTAACCTAAATTTTACACTAAACCTAACCCTAACCTCTACCCTAACCCTAATCTTAACCCTTACCCTAAATCTAACCTTTACCCTAACCCTAACCCAAACCCTAAACCTGACATTAACCCTAACCCTACCCCTAACGCTAACCGTAACCTTTACCCTGACCCTAACCTTAACCCTAACACTAACCCTGACCCTAACCGTTACCCTAACCTTAACCCTAACCCTAACCCTAACCCTTACCTTAACACTAACCCCAACCTTAACCCTAACCCTAACCCTAACATTAACCCTAACCTTAATCCTAACCCTAACCCTAACCTTAACCCTAACCTTTACCCAAACCCTAACCTTAACCCTAACCTTAACTCTAACCCTAACCCTTACCCTAACCTTGACCCTAACCCCAACCCTTACCTTAACCCTAACCCTAACCCTAACCTTAACCCTAACCCTAACCTTAACCCTAACCTTAAACCTTACCCTAACCCTAACCCTAACCTTTATCCTAATCTTAACCCTAACCCTAACGCTTACCCTAACCTTAATCCTTACCCTAACCTTAATCCTAAACCTAACCCTAACCCTAACCCCAACCCTTACACTAACCCTAACCAAAACCCTAACCCTACCCTTAACCATATCCCTAACACTAAACCTTAACCCTAACCTTAACCCTAACCCTAACACTAACCTTAACCCTAACCTTAACCCTAACCCTAACCCTAACCTTAACCCTAACTTTAACCCTAACCCTAACTTTTACCCTAACCCTTACCCGAACCCTGACCTTTACCCTAACCCTAACACTAACCTGTACCCTAAGCCTAACCTGTACCCTAAACCTAACCCGTACCCGTACACTAACCCTAAGCTGAACCCTAACCCTAACCCTAACCCTAACTCTAACCTTAACAGTAACCCTACCCCTAACCCTAACCTTAACCTTAACCCTAAACTTAACCCTAATCCTAATCCTAAACCTTACCTTAACTCTAACCCTAAACCTAACCCTAACCCTAACCCAAACCCTAACCCTTACCTTAACCCTAACCCTCACCCTAACCCTTACCTAAACCCTAACCTGCACCCTAACCCTAACCTTAACCCTAACCCTAACCTTAACCCTAACCTTGACCCTAACCCTGACCATAACCGTAACCCTTACCTTAACCCTAACCTTAACCCTAACCCTAACCCTAACCTTAATCCTAACCCTAACCCTAATCTTAACCCTAACCCTAACCCTAACCTTAACCCTAAACTTAACCCTTACCTTAACCTTAACCTCAACCCTAACCCTAACCTTAAACCTAACCCTAACCCTAACACTAACATTGACCCTAACCCTAACCTTATCCTCACACTAACCCTAACCCTAACCCTAACCCTAACCTTGACCGTAACCCTAACCCCAACCTTAACCCTAACCCTAACCCTAACCCTAACCTTAACCCTAATCCTAACCCTAACCTTAACCCTAACCTTAACCCTAACCCTAACATTAACCCTTACCCTAACCCTTAACCTAACCTTAACACTCAACCTAACCCTAACCTCTACCCTAACCCTAACCTTAACCCTAACCTTAACCCTTACCCTAACTCTAACCTTTACCCTAACCCTAACCAAAACCCTAAACCTGACATTAACCCTAACCCTAACCCTAACCCTAATCCTTACCTTAACCCTAACCTTAACCCTTACCCTAACCCTAACCCTAACCTTAACCCTAACCCTAACCTTAACCCTAACCTTAACCCTAACCCTAACCTTAACCCTAACCCTAACCCTAACCTTAACCCTAACCCTAACCCTTACCTTAACCCTAACCCTAACCTTAACCCTAACCTTAAACCTAACCCTAACCCCAACCCTAACATTTATCCTAATCTTAACCCTAACCCTAACGCTTACCCTAACCTTAACCCTAACCTTAACCCTAACCCTAACCTTAACCCTAACCCTAACCTTAACCCTAACCCTAACCCTAACCTTGACCCTGACCCTAACCCTAACCTTGACCCTAACCGTAACCCTAACCTTGACCCTAACCTTAACTCTAACCTTAACCCTAACCCTAACCCTAACCTTAACCCTAACTCTAACCCTAATCTTAACCGTAACCCTGACCCTAACCTTAACCCTAACCCTAACGTTAACCCTAACCCTAACCTTAACCCTAACCTTAACCCTAACCTTAACCCTAACCCGAACCTTAACCCTAACCCTAACCCTTTACCATCATTGTTTGCATCATCCGATTTAACTATTAGATGTCTGAGACTTAGCCAACTTACTTAGCTCTTAATTAACGTTGAGTGGTTTATTAAATTAACAAAGGTAATTTGTCTCAGAATCTGTATATATTTTTACTCTATTTCTATCGACCATTTAAGTGCTATATGTTGGCCAAAATCTATTTGTGAAGAGGAGTTAATTATCAATTGATTGATGACATTTCCAGGCAATAATTAATGTTTTGTGTGTGTTTTTAGATTTTGAGACGTTTTGCTGTTTGGTGCAGTTGTTTAAATATTTTATAATTGTGAATAATTTATTAATTAAGACTTCGGGAATGTTAGAAAGTTTTGGTAATTGAGCAGCATAGTCCTCCAAAAATTTAACGGACATTCTGGAGTTTTGACAGTACGGCACAATCACGTTGACACACCGGTTCTAACCAGATCACCGAAGTTAAGAAACGTTGAGCCTGGCTAGTACCAGATGAGTGACCATTTGGGAAGACTAGGCGCTGTATGTACCTTCTGGGAAGGTCAGGCGTGAGTCCAGCACCCTCACACTGTAAGAAGAACTCTTCGCTACAAAAACATCTACAAAGTTTTAGATGGCCTATGCCTCTCCAGCGGCTCAAAGGCTATGGATGGATGGAGTTTTGACGACAAATTCTGGGAGATGCAGACAATAAATTGGCCGATGTCAATTTAGCGCTTGCATATCTCGGAATGAAGAAAAAAGAAAAAAAAACGGGTGAAAAAAGGCATGTTACAGACAAGACTATTCCGCAAAATTATGTGGAATTGAAATCTACTCTCCACATATTTCCATGCAAAGAGAAATATTTAGAAAACCCAACCCTTCTCCAGTTTACATTCGCAGATTTCTGAATTGCCCTCGTTTAAAAAAAAATTGGGGGGGGAGATACATAACCAACCTCCATCTTCTCCCCCTCTTCCTACTAAACCAACTTTTTTTCTTCCTTGTCCTTTTATTCCTCTACTTCCTTCTCCATCTTCTTCATCAAATATTTCGTAATACGACTTATTCCAATTTGCCGCCTCTCATCCTCAATTTGCAGTTTTTATTCTCTCAGAAAAAAAAAAATACATTGGAACTCTAAAGTTAACCCCAAGTTCAGGTGGCAACAGACAGAGACTCGGGAAATAGTTTATAGGTCTATTCCGCACAATCCCAGAATTGACACTCAAGTTTTTTTTATTAGAACTGACATATTATGTGCGTGTTTGGAGGTCGTACATTTTGATGAGGATTATAACGCACCTGCGTATAATTAATGCTGATTGAAATTGTAAGCTTAGAAATACATTTTTCCGAATGTATGGATCCGTGACGATTGAAGATCAAGATATTGCTAAGAAAGAGGATACTGTAAGAATTTGAAAAATATAAGCGTACATTTAGTTGAAATTTGCGCCCGCGTAGACGATTTTGACCTTTTAGCAGCAAATTTTTCCGATTAAAAACCAAATCGATATATTCCACGGGTCTGAATACCCCATATATCAAGTTTCAAGTTTGTAGACAAAAATTGATTGAGTAATTTGGTAGAGACCGTTTAGCCAGCAGACAAGGTCACTTTTATAATATAGACGAGATGTGATAGATATTTTAATTTATGTAGATTTCATACTTAGAGCCAATACTTTTTCATTATTATGTTGTTCCCAATATATAGTAGTAATCTTTAAAATATATGATTTTAGTGCCATCAGCTAGATTCGAAACCGAAACATATAGCTTTTTCGTCTGTTCTAAATCCATGCGCATATAAAAACTCAAAAAGATAACGTTATTAAAGATACAAATGTATAGTTACACATGCGTGCAAATAACACGTTTAGTCGACTTACGCTTGGCAAGTTCCAATTTTTCAAATTTGACCCCTTAACAACTATTTGTACTAAACATTAATCGAATTTGTTCCACAGGAGTCCTATATATCAGTTTCAAGTCTGTAGATCAATAATTGACAGAATAGTTCGGAAGAGGAAGTTCTTCAAACAAACACACGGACAGACCGAAAGACAAAATCGCTATATATATATATATATATATATATATATATAGAGAGAGAGAGAGAGAGAGAGAGAGAGAGAGAGAGGGAGAGAGAGAGAGAGAGAGAGAGAGAGAGAGAGAGAGAGAGAGAGAGAGAGATGTATACGAGGGTCGTTCCAAAAGTAATGCTTCTTATTTTTGACTAAACAATTAAAGAGCTATGAAACGGGAGTGGTGCCATTAAAACGAGTGACCTTTGTGCGCCACAATTTTCTACACAATCATAACTAGGGCTACGACAACAGCATATTCTTTTCATTGTTTTGACTCTCGAGCATATATCCGACACAGTTAGACACAATTAATCAACCAAGAACCACATCACTCTACATAAAAAAACATATGATATCAACGGATATATACCTGAGTCAAAACAAAGAAAAGAATATGCTGTTGTCATAGCCCTAATAATCACTACCATTCTGAACGCATTTTTGTCAGCAATGAACGAGAGTCTTGATATCTCGGTCGTAAAGTCAGCGCCTTCCGAGGCGATCTATTTTTTCACGGCTGCGATTAGGACGTTGTCATCGGGAAAATACTGTCCACGTAATGTATCCTTCAGAAATCCGCACATGTGAAAGTCTGGCGATGCCATATACGGTAGCCGAACTTTGTCACGCATTCTGTGGTCTTGGAATTTTGCGTGGCCTAGTGTTATCATGCTGCAAACAGAATATTTCACTTTTCTCTTGCCTTGCACGGTCAATTGGGCCTTAAATTTTGTCAATATTTCAACGTAACGACAAGAGTTGACAATCAAACTTGGTTCCAAGAAATCTAGGAGAATGTCGCCCTTTCTGTACCAGAAGACAGTGCACATCACTTTTCCTACATATGTCTGAGGTTTAAATTTCTTTGCTGGAGAGCACAAGTGGTGCCATTCAATCTACCGCCGTTTGGATTCCGGCTCGTAGTGAAGACACCACGTCTCGTCACCTGTGATGATCAGTCCAAGAATCCATCACCTTCGGTTTCGTACTGATTTAAGAAGTCCGGACAGACATCCCGTCGGTGGTTCTTTTGGTCTTGCGTGATCCTTCGTTGAATCCATCTAGCACACACTTTGCTGTATCCTGGAGACGATAACATCGTTTCCAGTGCACTGACACCCAGATCAATTCTACATGTATTTTATTAACCATCATCCGCCAATTAGCGCGGATAAGCTGATCCAGGCACATAGTTTTTTTGAGGTTGGTAGCTGTACATGGCATTTCAGAGCGCGCTTTGTCACTCGCATCTCTACGGCCACTCTGAAGTCGACGAACCCATCTTCTAACTGTGTTGACATCAACGGCATCGGGTTCGTAAACTTTCAGCGTGAATGTTGGTCGGTCTAATGTTTTCTGCATAGGGAGAAATTCAATGATGCATCTCTGCTTCTGACGTACGTCCATAACAGATGACTTTCTTAGAGTCTCATACCGTAATATCTGCATCAGAGAGATTAAGCTTTCGGACAAGTAATGCATAAGTTCAGTCATCATAACAATGCAATTTACATACGGCCGGAATAAAAATATGAGGCATTACTTTTGAAACGTCCCTCATATATATATATATATATATATATATATATATATATATATATATATATATTAGACATTAAGAGGAGATTATGGATAGATATATAAATACCCGTTCACATACACCTTTCACGATAAAGATAGGACACAGAATTAGATAGAATCGAGCAATTGCATCGACAACGGACAACGCCAGACCCAAAGTGGGTTTCGATGTACTGCATCTCATCAGTGACGTGCTCCGCCATAGGCGCGAACCCATATATATATATATATATATATATATATATATATATATATATATATATATATATATATAGAGAGAGAGAGAGAGAGAGAGAGGGAGGGAGAGAGAGAGAGTCTTTGAAGTTTTTAAGCCTTTAAAACTTTATAAAAAACCTTATTTAATTTTTATACTTTTTATCATTCGTTAGAAAACTATTTAGTCAGTAAGTCATTTAATCGCCTGCAATCAATGCATCAAGTTGCTCACTCGAATTAACTATAGTACCAATGTTAATTTAAGGGATCAATTCACTGTAGTACTGATGGAGCATCAGATGTTTACTATGAAACACTGCTTCAGGGATTTAAAAACAAAACAGTATATTAAATCATGACTCCCCAACAGTGTTGATCAAACACCACCTTCCTTAATCTCAAGAACAAAAATGTTACAGATATTAGATCTAGTTTCCTATTCTTAATTAATTTGGCTAGCCTATTCCTATTATAAAAAAAATGAATTTCTTACCTGTGAGATTCATCTGTTTCCAAATTCAAAATGGATATATTTTTTTAATTTACCAGTCTTGTATTTATAAGATTAGGATTAATCCATTCGACTACTTATCACCCAAATGTGATTTGCACTCTTATTTATTTAAAATTAAAACATATAAAAGTTTAAAATATATATATATATATATATATATATATATATATATATATATATATATATATATATTTATACACATTTTTTGTATATTCTTATTTATTTAAAATTAAAACATATAAAAGTATAATATATATATATATACACACATTTTTTTATATAATACTTTTTTATAAATTATTAATATAGTTTTGGATTTCCTTATTTGATATATTCTGGTTAATTTTATACGATTCAAAAGCACCAGGATAACGAACATTTGATAGTTTAATTTTTTTTTTACTTTTATCTTCACCTTGTTTTATCATCCTTATTACTAATCTAGAAACTAAGGGTATAAATCTATTAATTTTAATGTAACGTGAGCTATTCTCAAAAACTCTGACATAATGGTTCCATAAAACATAAAAACAGGACAGGTACTATCTTTATGCGGCATACGAACTATTTGAAAAGGGAAAGAGTTTATTTTATCAAATATTTTATAAAGAAAAATCCCATCCTCAATTTTTATATCTAAATCCAGAAATGTAGCCTTTTGTCCTCTATGTTAACGATTCAGTTTTAATTCGTTTGGATATATAAGATGTTTATTTTTTTATTTCATCATTATCGTTTATACATATAAGGTCATCTATAAATCTCCTACATCCATGAAAATTATATGTTTTAGATATATCATTTTTTATTTGTGATGACATACATATATACACGAGTCTATGTAAATACAGATTTGCCCAAAAATACAATTATCAACAAAAGTTTTTTTTAAGAAAAGATGAATTTTTTACTGTAAATTATGTAATGTGAAAGTTTTTTCAAGAAAACTTACATTTTTTTGTTGTTTTTTAAAGAAAATTGGCAGTAAACGTAAAATTGTTAGATGTAAGTTTTTTTTCAAGAGAATTTACAAATTATTTTTTATCAACAGATATTAAAATAATAAACAGAAAAAAATACCCCCATCATCGAGGAAATAATTAAAAAATTACATTTTACAAAAAACAATTTTTATATTAAAAAAAAAAAATGTCGATTTAGTTTTACAACATTTGAACAACACTCGGCTTAATCTGGTGATTACCTGTTGAGCCCTAACCATAATTGACAAAAATCCAAAGGATTCTGATCAAATTCTGCAAGAGTTCCATTCTTTTTAATTTCGTTTTTTTATCAATCTTTTGAGTGGATTATTAGCGACTGCAAACAATCAAATTAAACAAAAATGCAAAAAATTCAATATCTAAAGATTTTCATGGGGTGCTCAGTTTCTAATACAATATTTGAAAATAACATTCTTTAATAAGATGACTTATAAGTATTTTAAAAATACCTTTAGAAACACTAGTTTTGTTGTTTTTATTTTTACACTAACAAGCTTTAGAGTTTGAAAAGTCTATATATTTACCTTTACTACCTTCAAAAGCAAGATCTACAGTATCGTTTAATTCTTTTATAAGTTTTTCGTGTGGAATTTTAGCATATAGCGTGCTAAAATCATAAGTCGCTATGGATTTTGCTTTTTTGTGGAATTTATTTTATCTAATTTTTCTTTTACTGGTTGTGAATTATTTACCACCCAAAATAGATTTATATTTACTATAGAATTTTCACTTTTGGTGAAAATTATTTATTCGATTAATGATTAATTTAAATACTTTAGATACAGCTTTAATTAAAGGTTTTGTAATGCACGACTTTGAAGCTAAAATAAACCTAGCGCTAACTGGATTTTCATGCATTTTAGGTATCCAATACATACATGAAAGATTTTTTGTTTTTTTCGTCTAACTGTAATCCTACTTTTTCACTATATATATATATATATATATATATATATATATATATATATATATATATATATATGGGAACCTGGGCCAAAATGAGATAGCGCGGTAAAACGAGACACCACAGATAACTGAAACAGAGAGAGAGAGAGAGAAAGAGAGAGAGAGAGCTCTTTCGTGAGGAGTCTGATCACGAGATCACGTGGTAACGCCTTGCCGCCAACGTCTACCATTGTTTTATCCAACCCCGTACATCAAAAAAGGGTAAGTATTCAAAATCGATCTATTTTGATATGTGACAAACTGTACTCTGAGAGTGCAGAAAGCTGGGTAGTCTGTCAAGGGGACTGTAGGAAATGGGCACACTACGGCTGTGCAGGTCAAGACGAATGCAACAAGACCCCAATCTTCATTTGTGAGCTCTGTGAAGACTGACTTATTCAGACCAAGATCCGTCTCGTTTTGCCCCAAATTTCTTTTGAAAATAATTTCTCATCTTTTTTGTTGTGTGGCATTGTTTTCCAATACTTTGAATGTTCAGTACACAGAATATGGTTTATATGTCAATGCTACCTTTGACTCGACAGTTCTTTTTCCCTTAAGTATCTCGTTTTGCCCCAGGTTCCCCTACGGGGAAGTTCTGCTACAAAACAGTCGTTAATGCGCTCACAGTGTGTTCCTGAAAAATAAAAATAAAAAAATAAATAACACAAGCTAAGAACCAAATTTTAAGCCCAAGCTCTCAAATAAGTCCATCCTTGCCATTTTTGGAGAAAACATCGCTTTGGAGCGCCAAATTTAAATAAGAAAATTGCTTTGTCACACCCTTTATAATATATATATATATATATATATATATATATATATATGTGTGTGTATATATATATATATATATACTGCGTGTCAAATTATTAACGAAATAACATTTTTTACCAGTTTCGGAGAAACTTACCGGTAGTTTCGTATCAAAAGCTTCGGAAACGTTGGCAATGCTGAGCTGCATGTACTGTGAAATTTTCGTATTATTCCATGCAATGTAATCAACTTGGCATCGTAATTGCTGAATCCATGGTATTTGAGGTGTATCAAATTATTAACAAGGCAGTTTTTTTTTGTCAATAAAATGGGTTGTAAAGGTGGTTTGAGTAGTTCTGAAAAGATTACTATTACAGAACAGCTAGCAAAAGGTAAAGCTACCCTAGAAATATAAAAAATAATAGGAACTTATCGTCAAATTTGTCAACGACCCTACAAAGGTACATAAGAGAGCTGATAAAGGTAAATCTAGAGTTGTTTCACGCCGTTCTCTACTCCAAATTAAATGTGAAGTTGTTAAGAACACTGGGCAGACAAGTCGAGAAGGCTTTGACTAAGCCGGATTGAAAAATGTCTCAAAAAGTACTCGATGTCGCCTTCTGAAAGAAGTGGCAAAGTCTGCTAAGCCTGTGACGAAGCATCCATTAAAACATCACATACAAAACCGATTGAAATGGGCAGAGGACAACATGAAAACGGATTTTTCCAAAGTTTTGTTCACGGATGAAGTGCGTGTCACTTGTGATAGCCCAGATGGCTGGAGCAATAGATGTGTCCTTGGTGGACGACATCGTCATCAGCGTTTAAGGCGCCAACGAGGTGGTGGTGGGATAATGATTAAGGCTGGGATTATCGGAGGTACTTTAGTTGGCCCTCGGAGAGTCACAGAAGGCGTAAAAATGACGTCAAATGCTTACATAGCTTTTCTGAAGGAGCACTTTGAACTAAGGCTGAAGAAGCAAATGTTAACGTTCAGAAGAACCATTATTTTTATGCAGGATAATGCTCCCTCCCATGCAGCAAGCAAAAGCAAAGGGTATTTGCAACAACTGAGGTTTTCTGGGCGACGGAAGATGAAGTGGACTACGAATTTATCAGATTTGAACCCAATTGAGAACCTTTGGAGTATCATGAAGTGACTATTCTATGCAAGTGAACACCAATTTAAGAGCAAAGATGAGTTTTGGGATGCTCTCCAAGAGGTACCGCGAGTTGTGGGATGCTCTCCAAGAGGTATCGCGAGGCAGAACTCTTGACCGTTGATTTTCAAAAGATATTTGCCAAAAATAAACTCCCGGTTTTTTTAGGACTGAAAAAAAAATGAAGTAGAAGCAATCGATTTTGGTTCAGATCACCACTACCATATCGTATGGATCCAAAGATTCTATTGTTGGCATTGGTTTCCCTGATATTTTTCTAGCTTGAATTCTTTCTAGAAAGACATTGTATATTTACCATGTGAAGGTTGCCAACATCCTAAGTGAAAGTGATTTTTGTGGAACGAACTAGATTCGAAGTTGGGACACCTAGCTCGTCAGTTCGTGTGGTCGACCACAAGATCATCGTCACATACCTTAGTTTAGATGAACTGGCATGATGTATATTTTCGTTTAAAATTCTTTGTAAAACAGTAAACACGTTCTTTTTCTCCTTTTTTAGTACTTGTCGGAAATATTGTTTCTTTTCAGGCTTAAGAGTTTATATAAAAAACAAAATCAGGAATTATTTTTGGCAAATATTTTTTGAGATTTTTTAAATCTGTCGTCGTCGCTCGTTACAGGTTGCTCGAAAGATGAGAAGCAGCAGTACGTAGTCGGACATTTCTCATGCCTAAATATGTCGTAGATAAATAGTAATACTACACGCTTTAAAATATTAATTTGCATAAAATGTAAACACTTACTAAATAAGATGTATAATCTAATGAATATATACTAGCGGGACCTGTGGAAATTCCACAGAGGACTCATTCATATGTAATAAATTGATGTTGGAATTCTGTAGATGTTCAGTATAAATGGAGACGCTCTGATATTATTGTAACTCTTTTGTTAAAACTGTAAAAGGTATTTATCTAAGCTAGTAGGGACACCTGGCGTAGCCCGGTTGTAAAGTATGCTTAAATATGATATTTCAATTCTTGCAGATTTCGTATATATTATGTTCTATCGATTTTTATATGTTATAAATTTATGATGTAAAAAAAAAATATCCACATGACTTGGGTGCATTAGCTTTAATCGAAACCGAAACCAAAACTTATGAAGAATTCTTGATAAAATTATTTATTACAGGATGGAAGTCCATGACAATTAAACGACAGTCACTCGGATGTAAGCGTGATACACAAAATAAATAACACATACGTTATCCTATTAATATATAGATCATTGAACGTAATCTAAAAAATTCAGAAACATTATATCAAATCAGCACGAACCCGAATGAAAACAGAATCGACTCGAGGCCCTTTTCACGCCAGGAACGCATTACATACTTTTAATTCTTAGGAATATGGTCCGTCGGAAAGAAAGAATAAAAACATTCATTTCGTTATTTACTAATAAGAGCCATAGTCAAGATTCATCTAAAGAAGGTCGGAGGTTACATCGACCGAAATGTTACGATAATAACACCC
>NC_136495.1:122058673-122146173 GCF_053919585.1 Euprymna scolopes
CAGTACTCCCAAGTATTTATAGGCGACTTTGTTTCCCTTTGGTTGGGTAGTTCCATGCCTTCTGTTGTTTCTAGTTTTCCCATTTCTTATAGCTAGTAGTGCACACTTTTCCATACCAAATTCCACTTGGATATCCTGGCTGGAGATCCTGGTGGTATTTATTAATGTCTCTAGTCCATTTTAGTCCTTGCGAAAAGTTTCAGATCGTTTATGTACATCAGGTAGTTCATTTTTTCCTCCCTGTTAGAGATTTAAAAACACACATATCGTATTAATATATAGATTATACTAAATGTGAGTTAATGGATTTGGTGAGTGTTTAATGAGATCCCAGGCATAATCTCCTCCTTCTTTTCAAATAGGGGGGGTATAGTCTGACGTGTTTACTTCTGGTGATGACGTCATTATCTTCTGTTAAAAAAGATGCATATAATATATTAATGATGTACTACATTGACATAAGATGTCATATTCCAAAAATCACATGGATGTACTGCTGATTCCAAAAATCAGGTAAATGGATCAGTACATACTAGGGACTTATTTGTAAGATTCCAAAAATCACGTAAATATATCAAGTAATACTGAGTTCATATTTTCGTCCTTAATGTCCTCATGGCAGTAATTGCGTAAACACTTCTTAAGGAGCGGGGATTAAAGTCACTGGAATGCTGAGACTGATACAACATTTAGAAATTCATGTTGAAGCAATGGTTGCCTAATCTCTGTGTTAATGTTTTTATGTATTAATTTCGAAAAACTGCTAAAATTATGATATGATTTAAACATTACTTTATTTCATATATATTTTTTACAGTGGGGTGGGAGATATGAAGTCAGTCTTGGAAATGGCTGAAACCGTTTAGGATATAAACATCACTTTATTTCATGTATATTTTTAACAGTGGGGTGGGGGATATGAAATCACTCCTGAAAATGACCGCAATCATTTATGTTTTAGACATTAAATTATTTAATCTATATTTTCCTTTACTTACAACAATTGTCCCCTTGTCAATTTCAAGACATCACAGTTCTTCATGCTAAATTCCATACCTATGTCTTACTGAACATCTGAACAGTTGTTACAAGCATATTTAGATGGTATTAGTTCTTTGCGTACAACTTTAAATCATCCATAAATGATAAATGGTTTACCCGGTATTCCTTCTTTCCCCACTCATAACACGCATTTACCTTTTGTAATATGAACGACAAGGGTACCATACACCAAACAAAAAACAAACGATGGTGACAAGTTGTCCCTCTGAAAAATTCCTCTCTTCACATGGACTTCACCAAGATCTTCTCCATTTGATGTTACAAACACTTTCCATTGTTTCATGCTTCTTTCCAAGAAATCTCGCACATTCGCTGCTGTTCCAAATATTTCCATACATTCCTTAGTCCAGCTATGTGGAACCAGATCAGATGCTTTGCGGTAATCTATCCATGACATGCAATTATTATTATTATTATTATTATTATTATTATTATTATTATTATTATTATTATTATTATTATTATTATTTAATCAATAGGAGTAGTCACACAGGCTATCATCAAAGATTTCTCTTTGAGAACAACTTGTTATGTTCTCTGGAGTCTGAGAGACAACAAGTCTCCCTAGATTTCTAGTACTCTCCACCTCTTTCCAAAACCTTTGCTAAAGAATTTGCATTATCGCAACAGCTGCTTACCATTGATTTCTCGTTGGCAGCGACCATTGGTCTTCACTGGGGATTCAGATGGCAATAAGCCTCCCTAAGATCCCAGTTCTTTCTGCACTCATCCAGTGAAGATCTGGCTAGTGCTTTCTCTCCTCGGTCTTCCCATTCTCCTTGACCCTCCTCAATTAGTTGATGTGGTGCCAGTTTATGTGACAAACGCGCACAAAAAAGGCGGGGGGATGGAGGGCTGAAACGCAGAGCCGCATAGGGGTACCTTACAGTTATACCGTTTCAGTTTTCATGATTCCATGTTGTGTTGGTCCTGGATATGACCTAAAACTATATCCGATGGTGAGTCCCCAGCTTGCGGGGGCTTGGGGAGTGTGGAGCCACCCTTTAATTGCCATTGCTCCCAGATCCACTCTGAACCGGAGTGGTAGTACCTGTTAGGGTCCCAACTATGGGTTAAATAGAATCTGACTTAAAAAAACAAATATACTCCATTAAAAATCGTTCCTCAAAATAACTAGATTCGGCATTAAATAACCTGAAAAAGGTTGATATGCCGTGAAACAAAAACAACCAACCAATCCATGTTGTGTGTTTTACTTCTGTAGCCGTTTCTTTGTCCAGTTTGTGCCTGTAGTTCAAGTATGGTGTCAGTCTCCACATTCAAGGGCATCCCTTAATATTTCTGCCGTTTTCATTATTGTGATCCGTTTTATCTTCTCAGCCAACCCTTTTATCCTAATCTCTCCCATTCTATTTTCGAAGTTTTTTTTTTTTCAATATTGTTCCTAGTGCTTCTACTAGTATTGGTGTTATCTTAATTTTCTTCATCGTCGATATCCCTTTCAGCTTTTTGGCCATCTCCGTGTTTTTGCTCCGCTTCTCTGTCTTCTTCATATTCACTCTGTGGACCGCTGGAATGGCAAAATCTACAATCTGGCAAAACCTTTACTTCTTGTTAACTATTATGACATCCGGTCTTCTTGCTTGGATGGGTTTATCCGTTTGTATATCCATGTCCCATAGGATCTTGTGATTTTTTCATTTTTAAGTACTGCTGCTGATTTTTGTTTTTACCTTTTGTCTAGATGTTCAAGTCTCAGTTGTTTGCATAATTTCCAGTGTATTGCTTTCCCCACTTGATCGTGTCTATTTTTATATTCTTTTTGGGCTAGTTAATTATTATCATCATAATCATCATTATTGGCTCACAAGGAGCTTTCACACAGGTCATCAACGATCTCTCTTTGAAACCAACCTGCGGTGTTCCCTGGAAGCTGAGTGACAACTAGTATGCTCAGATTTCCAGTACTCTCCACTACTTTCGTTAACCTTTGCAAATAAATTTGCATTATCGCAACAGACGCTTACCATTGATTTCTCACTGGCAACGGTCATTGGTCTCCACTGGAATTTAAGTGGCAATAAGCCTCCCCAAGTTCCCAGTTCTCTTTGCACTTGTCCAGCGGAGGTCTGGTCAGCCCTCTCTCCTCTGTCTTTCCATCCTGCTTGACCCTTCTCGGCTATTTGGCATCACTCTCATGCAAGGAATCGCTTATAATAGCCATCGTGTTTCGACCTTAAATGAAACTAGATCTAAATGAATAAATGCGAAGATTTTGTGAAGTGTATTAACATCAAAACGGACCGAGCTTGTTTAACGCAATTGTACAACAAATTTAGAAATAATTTATAGATAGTAATTCACTAATACCGAACAGAAATATGTATATACTTAATTTGCAAACTTATTTCTTTCATAGTTTCTAACCATTCATTTTCTTCGTGTTATTCATTTGTATTTTTATTGTCCTATGTATGTACATATATATGTAATAATTTTGTTTATTTTATTATTCCTTTTCCTCCTACTACTACAAATAATAATTAATGCGGTTTGATGTGAGAAAAGTATATTCTTTCAAAATTAAAGTTAAATTTTCATAAATCTTTAAGGCAAGTAATTCAATTTAGACTGGAAGTTTTCACAGACCTTGAAAGTGAAATAATAACAACGAAAAATTACAAGATGATTTGATGATAGAAATTTTGTTGTTGTTGTTGTTTATCTGCAAAGAAGATTATAGCTAGATTAATTGCTGATCGGAAGACGAGTATTTTTTTTTTTACTAGTATATATATATATATATATATATATATATATATATAATTATAAAACTCAAATGACCTTGTAATGAGTGATGTAACCCACTTTCCAGTTTACGACATCTGGTTGCACATGTGCGTAAATATTAACCCATAACAACGTAAACAAATAAACACAAATCGCTTTTTTTGCGGATTTTGACCTGCGCACTGAAATATTAACGTTATTATTTCGAAATTATTATTTAACATTGGAAGAGTGGGGGTGTTTTGCAACTATTCTTTATTACAACCATACTGTCGCTATTTTCTTACAACTAAACAACTTTAACCCGTTGACAAACATGAGAACAATTGTAGTAAAGCCAAGACTACTACTACTACTACTACTACTACTACTACTACTACTACTACTACTACTACTACTACTACTCTCTATCCGTCCCTTTTCCTTCCTTCCTTCCTTCCTTCTTTTTTTATTTTTTGTTTACATTTCTAGATACAAAATAGTTGTGTGAGAACGGTGAATTTTTTGACACATTTACTAATCTGTTTCAATATTAGTTTTATTTTATTTTATTTATTTAGGTTTTATTTTTTTTGCCTTCAGGTTTTATTAATTTTTTTTTTTTTAGATTTTAAGTTTCTATAACATGGTTGAAGGATTCCAATATGGGTTTTTCATTCTTATATTTCTCATCGCAGGTTCATGTGCATTTTTGCTGCTAAATGACTTTCGTCAGCGTTCGATTCGTATAAAAATCATGTTTAATTTTCGATTTTTGAGCGATTATTCGGAAAGATAGGTAACTTTACACGGATAGGGAGGATTTTTTTTCATGTTTGAGTGATCCGTCCGTGATTTTGCATTTTAATATACTTTCATAGAAATGTTTCTGTTATGTAAAAAAAAAAAAACTATCTTCTTTACGTCACAAGTGTCACGCTCATACATGAATTCCATAGCCAATATAACATACTGAGTTACAGGTAGTCTAGTATATATATATATAAAAAATGAAAATTACAATTAAATTTATCAAAATGAATCCAAGATGGTAAAATTAAAGTATATTATAAATATTAAAGAATTAATATTTATAAAGTTATCTCAGCCAGATGTAAAACCAAATAGGAAATAGAGCTTATAATAATTCCCTCTGCTTCACTTTTTTCGTTTTCAAGTAAGATCTTTGACTTACTTGTTGTTTCATCAAATACTTTTGAATGCAAAATCCGATCCTGTATTTTGCTAATTCCTAACCTTCTGATGAGAAGGAAAGTATTTCTTCGAAACTCCGCGGATTAAGGACTATCCACTTATACAGTGTTTCCTTTTCAGATTAAATATGTTTTAACTCATTTCAAAGTGTTTTTTAACATGTTTTATTAACTGTTTTCTCGTATATATATATATATATATATATATATATATATATATATATATATATACGAAAATATATTCCTAAACTAACTGAAGTTTTGTTTAAATACTTGAAATTAACTTAATTACAAGCAACTTCCAATAAAATAACGTTAGATAACAGACTAGTAACAATATTTTCAGATGTTTAATGTAAACCCCACTTATCCTGGTATGCTAATTCTTTCGTCTCAGGGTTTAAATTGTAAACGCTAATCTGAAACTGCAATGGCTTGCTGGTTTGACTTTTAATGATATCACATGCGGAGTCCTTCGCTGTTTTTTGAAATTCTCTTTTGTCTCAGTTTTTTGTTGCCTGGAAAAAGATTCGACAGAGAATCGAAAATGCTCGTGATATGTGTTGAACATTTATTAATCTTTTTGACTTTGAAACAGAAAAGGTTATTATAAATACAAAAAACTTAAAATTAACAATGGGAGTACGCATCACTACACAACTTTTTAACATGTAACTGCTGAATTTGTGAACACTCTGATATGTTTTGTAAACGCCATGCTTTTTTACAGAAGTAAACAAAACAAATTATTTCATTAAGTCCATAAGGAAGAAAGTAATCGATGACAAAATGATGAAAAAAATGAAAAAATTTAAAAAATTAAAAAATTAAAAAAATCAAAAAAATCAAAAAAATCAAAAAATATTTAAAAAATTTTAAAAATTAAAAAAAAATGGAAAATATAAAAAACATAAAAAAATTTAAAAAATGAAAAAAAAATTGTAAAAATTTAAAAAAATTTTTGTAAATGAAAAAAAATGAAAAAAATGAAAAAATATGAAAAAATATGAAAAATATTTAAAAATATGAAAGAAAATGGAAAAAAATGAAAAAATATTAAAAAAATGAAAAAAAATAAAATAATGAGAAAAAATGAAAAAAAATGAAAAAAAATGAAAAAATAAAAAAAATAAAAAATGAAAAAATATGGAAAAAAATGAAAAAAAATAAAAAAAAATGTGAAAAATGAAAAAGAGACTGATTTTAATTTATATGATAGATGTCTCAAACATCCATTACTTGCTGCTCTTTCCAGTTAGTTGAGAGTAAGTGTCCCTCTTAGGTAGCATTCTATGGGATCTAGTACTTTTGTCTGCTTTATATTATAATAGTCGAATAAACTAGAACAGATGGATCGATTAAAGTAAAAAGTGCAGAAAGACTAACAACTAAGGCTGAGTTGGATTCCTTGCTTATAAAGAATGACTAAACGACGGTTGTTAAGACTAGGTTAGATAGAATGTTTCCCAAGACGACAAACATGGCCGTTAATTTGCGTGTAGTGGAACGTCAAGGAGCAGTTGATCGGCACATTACTAGCTTCATATTGTCGGATGAATGACCCCACAAACGAAGGTGTATTTTTTCCCCTTATTTACTCCCATATAAAATTTAATAAACACTTGATGTGAGTCTTTCTATCATTAGAAATTTTCTACGTTATATATCCTTGCATCTATTAGCTGTCTGCATACGTGTTTGTGTGAGTTCGTTCCCTCTGAACTCTGAAACAGCCGGGCCGATTTTTATGAGATTTCGCACATATATACTTTATATGTCTGAGAGTGTTCTTAGATAGGTTTTGTATCGGAATGCTTCTGACAAGTATCACAAATTGTTAATCGATAATCAAAAACTCCGATCAAAGAAGAAACAATTCGATTTTGACCAATGTTATCATCCTTATCCAACCTAACATCACAAGTACATTTGAAAACTTTAATCACCGCGTAAACAGAAGGGCCGGCGTATATAATCAACAGTAGGTTCTTTGATAAGACAGAGGAGCTTTCGAAATTAATGTTCTGTTTAGAGCAGTATTGAACGATGATACTTGATATTTGAATTTTAAACTTCAATTCAAGTCAATAAATGCAAATAGTTTTATAAAATCAACCGCAGGTTCTCTACAGTGCAATGTAAACTACACTGTAACGTGAGCTAAGTTACTGCGAGAAAGTATGTGAAGTTTTCGTCCTGGTGCACTGTAGTGGGTACCTGACTAGAGCAGACAGTTAATCGATTTGATTGAAAAATGAACACTTTCACCGATTTCGATAACAATAAATGTATGGTTTGGAATATTCGTTGATCATCATTCAATCGCAGGCAACGTCGAGTCTCACTGTTAATATATATTTATATAGCTGCTCTATCTTTTTCATTCCCCCCTCTCTCTCTCTCTGTCTCTCTCTCTCTTCTCTCTATCTATCTCTCTTTCCCTTCTCTCCTTGTAAGTAGTTTTATTAACTATTTTTACTCATATTCGACCCACATAAGGCAAATTGCCACTGAGATACAAATGGATACTATGAATTAGGAACAATGCCTACGGGGGCACGGGGGCAATCTAAGTAGGGAGTTGAGTAGCGAGATGTCTTTTCGCATTACATTCAAATTTCTGCATGCTAGTAAATTCAGGTAAGCAAGATCCAAGGAGGGAATTACAAAGTTTCGTAGTTTGAGGAGAGAAAATTTCAGAGTAGAAGACTCTCCAACATCGGTGAACCTCTATAGTGAAGGCGTGTGATTTTGCTGCTTGTCGAGTTAATTAAGGATATTTACGCCAAGATGGGGCACAAGTGCTATGAGTTTGTCAGAGTATATTCTGTTAAGTACCTATAAAACAAGCACAGGGATGAAAAATCGTGGCGATGGGACAGGACTTGGAACTTGTCTGACAGTGCGGGACTTATTAGATTTAAAACTCTTTTGGGACGCTTAACAATAGAAAGAGACTAGTAGTTGATGCACTGTCCCATATGTGGCAAGAATTGGAGTGAACTTACAGTTGCAGTGACGGTGTTGGAGGAACGCGTTGACGGTTGGATAATGGGTTTACTAGTATAGATTTTAGCACAGGTGAATGCGGATTCAAGCGACTTTGCTGTGTCTAAAATAAAGAAAGTGCTTTCTAGAATTAGTTGACACTAAGTGAAGATTGATTAGTGAGGTTAGAGAGGAGAAAGACTCAGAACAATATATGGAGTAAAAAAAAAAAGATTTAGACTTTTTAGTAGTCCAGTTTGGGAATGCGAACGGTCACTGACAAAATGTATTGAAGACGAGAGAACTGTTGGGGGGTCGTGATGTGCGCAGATGCTTTTCTGTCTATCAATTAATCTCTCTCTCTCTCTCTCTCTCTCTCTCTCTCTCTCTCTCTCTCTCTCTCTCTCTCTCTCAAGTGGTTAATTAGGTTGAGTGTTCTGGATCACTCGTATACAAATACGTATAAAATGCATGCGTAACGTATTTAATCTATTTCTCTCAATAAACCTCCATCTATGAAAATGTTTTCTCTGGAATCTTCTTGTGCTAACTCTACCGAGAAGTTATACGAGCAATGGGTCCTAACCAGAGACGACACGATGGCTAGAAGTTGACCACAAGAAGATTTGAGGTGGTTGCAAAACGACGACACGGATACGAGAAAGATGGGACCATATTACGGATACAACAAAAGGAAAAGACGATAACGCGACAATCACTGTTGCAAATAAAATCAAATGCATTGATGAGAAGCGGTTGATTTTTGGAACGGAAAATATTCTAGGATAATATATTCTAAACAAATTCGAATGTGTCAAACGCAAAAGGTCATCCAAAATGATGCGATTCGCGGGTGTACCTTATATCTATCTATCTATCTATCTATCTATCTATCTATCTATCTATCTCTCTCTCTATATATATATATATATACCCCTCTTTCTCTCCCCCCTCTCTCTCTCTCTCTCTCTCTCTCTCTCTATATATATATATATATATATATATATATATATATATATAACTACTTAATTTACTCACATAAAATTAATATACGAAAGTATAGTTTTATGCGTAAATTTTAAGTATTTACTTAAAAGTGCTCAATACGTAGGTAAAGCTAGTTAGTAATTTATAAAATATATATGGCGATTAAGCTACACTGAATATTTCGCGTTTCATATATATATATATATCGAATTCTTGGAGCGTACGTTAATGATTATTTATTAAATTGATTTACCTCGTATCAATATGGATTTACCTCGTATCAATATGGGTGTATGTGGGTCTATACACAAGGGCTGTTCCAAAAGCAACGCCTCCTATTTTTTATGCCGCCCATTTGGGTCAGCTCTCTGTTGCAAATATTGACGGTGTGAGATGCTAAGAAACCAACCTCTGTCATGGACGTGCGTTGAAAGCAGAGATGCGTCATTGAATTCCTGGTAAACGTGCATTGAGAATAGAGGTGACTATGTAGAAAAATATATTCTGGAGCACAAAAGATCGCTCGTTTTGATGTTACCACTCCTGTCTACATAGTTCACCAACTTTTTAGTTAAAAAAAATAGGAGGCTTTACTTTTGAAATGAACCTCGCATAACAAAGCGCACTCCGGATACCCATGTGTAGCCGTGGTTCGTCGCTGACAAAAGTGTATTGAAAATGTTGCTGACTATGTAGAAAAATAAATTATGAAGCACAAAGGGTCGCTCGTTTTAATGGTACCATTCCCGTCTTCATAGCTCTTAATCTTTTTGAGTTAAAAACATAGGACCCTTTTCTTTTAGAACGACCTTCGTATAGTAAAATATAAAACATGTTTATAGCAGTTAAGTTATAAAAAGACAACTGTGTTTCTATCCCCGCAATGGCACAACCTTATGATTCCATTGTGGGGATGAATCGTGGACGCTTCTGTGTAGCGATTTGCCATAAATATATTTTTATACTTTATTTCTAAGCTCTACTCACGCATTGAGCATTGTTGAGGTAAAGACTAATACACAATATATTAAATCACCTTATATTATTCGTTCATACATAAAATTATATATATATATATATATATATATATATATATATATATATATATATATATATATATATACACTATAATAATTATTAAATACTTACAGAGACTAGTGTTTCATCGTTTCGGGATTCATCAGTGCAAGGTGCCACGATTAACACCAGTCGAGAGATTCGAACCCGGAAACAGAAGTCATGTCTGGCTTCATTAGCAAGTTTCGCCCTCAGTTTGGCTCATCAGTTAGACACATTCGAACCCGTGATTTGAAACCCGAGCCTCTTGCATGCACACAAGAAATTCTATTAACTAACACAGATCAAGCAAACCGCGGCGAAATCCTACTTTGGAATGGACCTACTTTGTCTCGACAATGGACGCGACCATCCAACCAGCTAATAACCCCAAGCCGATGTCTCACAAGTAGGAATTATTCAACTCGCCAGGACGATGCCATCCAGCAATGCTAACCTAGCGAACAATTAGTAGTAGAAGGTTCAGAATGTGAGAGATTATATATAATTATTTCTACAGCCAAATAACGTCGCAGCCCACGAGAGTTATGGAAGCCAAGAAGCCGGAAGTCCAAAACTCCAGTTTCGCTCTCATTTGGGCTCATGCGAACCCGGGATTCGAAACCCGAGCCTCTTGCATACGAGGAAAGCACTTTGCCAACTGAGAAATACCTGATAGCACCCAAGTCATTTTTTTTAAAAAGTCTTTTGAGGTCAATACTATATAATAGGTACAATATAATAATCAATATAGAATTGGCCCTGTAATAACAATTGCGAAATCTGCATGAATTAAAATATTCGGAAGCGTATTTTGCGACCGGGCAGAGGCTGTCCCTCCCCGCTAGTTAAAAAAAATAAAAGTACAGAAAATATAGCAGTCTTTATTCACGGAACGAAGATGTCGTATTCCAAAAATCATGTAAATTTATGTAATTTTGTTCTTATTAAACTAAGAAAATAAAATTTTATGACGAGCGAGACGAGATAACCGCCATGTTTTATAGAATGTTTTAAAATGTAAAGGTAGACAACTCAATTCGAACTTTTAAGATGAAAACCAGTTTTGTAATTGCTACAATTTATTCTCGAAATGGCTGAAAATCTTTATAAAATGATTTTATAATACATATATATATATATATATATATATATATATATATATATATATATATAATGTCATAATAATATAATATATAATGTCAGCCCGTTTAAGAAAATTGTTTCTTATCGTTGAGCAATTTTAGTTGTAATAAAGTCGATCAACTTAGCTAATACGCGCAAATCGTCATATAATGATTAGATCACTCTGACTGACGTTAAAAGCATTTAATAATAAATGTTTAATTTCAACTGTATCTCTCGCGGTTGTCGGTAGCCGAATGGTTCGGGTCCTTGCTAATGAAGCCAGACATGATGATTCCCAAAAAAGATGAAACACTAGTGTCTGTAGGTATTTACTCATTATATATATATATATCAGAATCCTAAGGCGAATAGGAACACAGATTATTGAAACCTGTAGTGTCAAATATTTTTGGGAGGTAATATTTTTATATAAGACAATCCCAGCCAGAAAGGGAATAGCTAAGTCTATTTGATAGAAAAAATGAAATTTATAGTCTTTTTTTTTAATATTTAAATTTCATTGAGAAAAATATAATTTTTCAAAAGAAACATTTATAATTTGAACAAAGAATACAATTCAGAGTATTTTCCTTAACGCATGGATTTTCGATGTAGGCTCATCTTCTCAGAGGAGAAGTCATTAGCAAAATATTTGATTTGAAATAGTTTTGCTATTCAGCATATACTAAAAAATATATTAAAGATTAAACTTTTTTAAGAGACATAGATAAAAAAATAAAAATAAAAGTCGAAACAAAGGAAGGATATGAAGTTATTATATCCGATTATAGTGGTAAAAACATCATCCCATTCTATTAAAGGATTGCCATTATACTCGGATATTATGGCATGGCCCGGTTGTAAAATTTGTTTAAATATGATATTTTGACTAATGCAGATTTCGTATTATTAAATTATTATATTATTTTGGACCTAATATATAGTGAGGATTTAAAAAATTTAAAAACAAAATGACTCGTGCGCCACCACCGAGGATCGAAACCAAAACATTTAGCTTACGATTTACTTTTTCCTTTGACGTTAATGCCTGAGCTATGAGGACATATTTGCTGCACGTCTAAAAATAAAACATGAACCAATAGATATTACGTTACGCATGCATATTCGTAATGCTGTCGTTCGATCTTCACCTGAAAATTTATTTTTTTTAATTTTCACACTTTTGCACCGATTTTCTCCGGCTAAAACACAAATATAAAGTTTCACATGGGTTCGAATACCCTATATGTTAAGTTTCATGTCTGTAGACAAAACTGCCGGAGGAATTTGGTAGGCAATGTTTTTTTTTAAACAAAGATATATATAAGCATACATAAATATAGAAAGAGGTTTGTGTTTATTATAACCCTTTTATGCAATTTCGCAAGTATGTATAATATCTGCATGTAATAGTTAACTAAAGAAGATCATCTGAAAAAATTAATACGGAATTAATCAAAACTAACAGGATCTGTGGAAATTCCACAGCGGACTCTTTAATATATAATATATTGGTGTTGGCATTCTGTGGATGTTCAGTGTAAATAGAGACGCCCTGATATTATTGTAGCTCTTTTGTTAAAACTGTAAAAGTATTTATCTAAGCTAACAGGGACGCCTGGCGTAGCCCGGTTGTAGAATACGCTTAAATATGATATTTTAATTCTTGCAGATTTCGTATATATTATTTTAGAGTCAATTTTCTATCGATTCTTATGTATTATAAAGTTGTGATTTCAAATATAAAAAAAATATATCCATATGACTTGGGGGCATCAGTTTGGATCGAAACCGAAACCAAAACTTATGAAGAATTCTTGGTAAAATTATTTATAAAAAATATATAGATTACTAGCTGTACCCTGCCACGCGTTGCTGTTGCTCAAATTGGCGCAATGGAAAAAGTTCCAAAATGAGAAAAAGCATGTTTCTTATAGGTTTAATTTTCCATTTTGCATGGGTACACAGTTTTTGTTGTTCCATTTTCTTAGCTGATATAGAGATTTTCCGGTTTGGTGACTCTTGAATACGTAATATATATTGTCCATGTGAAAAAACAGTCAGTGTGTAACTGTAAGGCCCACAATTGTAAAGATTGTTCCCTGTGCTTTGTTGATGGTTATTGCAAATGACAATAAAATTGAAAAGTGCAATTTCCTAAAGTGTAATGATGTATCCGGTGGAATCATAGGAATGCATGGAATGAAGATATATTCATCTGTGAAAGGTACTGTTAAGATTGTTGTTTCTATGATATTGTTTGTTATTTTTTTTTTTACTGCAAGCTATGTGCCATTGCAAAGTTTGGATTGGTTTATATTTCTCAACATGATAATTAGTACACCAAATTTCAGTTGCAATACATGCGGTGGCATCCCTGGCAAATATAGTTGTTGGATAATTAACCACTTTATCTGCTTTCACAACAGTGTCGATGGATTTGTATTTGACTACCTCACTTGGAATTTTACATTGAATAATAGTGTTAAGTTCATGGGCATCTTTGTATTGACCTGCAAGAATAGCTCATTCACTCAGTCAAATGGAATTCTTATAATTTGAATATCTGCAAAAACCTTTTAAACTAACTATTCTTTTGATGAAATAAAATTACAGAAATTACAGAAGTTAAAAGTCAAAGAATTTTGCCCTTAACTCTGATCAGCTGGCACTTTTCCGTACCCAATTTCCCACAAGTGATGCAAAAGTTTTTGTGCGGATCGAACAGTCGGCAACTGGACATGCATATTTTGAGTTAAGTTTAATGTCTCTACATGGAACAAAAAAGTAGAGTATTTGAGGCAAGCATTTATTTCATCTGCTGGTGTTGATTGAAGAATAACAGGTAACATTTGTCTGAAATCGCCTGCAAGCAATATTACTGCATTCCCAAATGGTCTGACATTGCCACGCAAATCTTGCAAGGATCGATCAAGAGCCTCAAGTGATTTTTTGCGTACCATTGTGCATTCATCCTAAACAATAAGTTTGCATTTCTGCAATATTTTTCCGATATTGGATGTTTTGGAGATGTCGAACATGAGATTTTTGAAAAACTGAATGTTTTAAAGTAGAATAAATAATTCTTCTACTTGGCAGCAAGGTCGCAGGTATTCCTCATGCAGCAAGGGCTAAGGCTATGTCATTTTGTTACCAAATGGCTGCCAAAATCAATTTAATTAGAAAGGTTTTACCAGTTACTTCTGGTGCTGTTCAAGGGAGCAGTAATTTCCAAATAACTTCTATTCTCACAGTCAGTAAATTAGGTGACTAAAATAGGATTTATCCATGTTTTGCCAATGCCTTATTCACTGTAATTAATTTAGGAGACTAAAATAGGATGAGGGATTAGAGATGGACAGATAGAGAGGAAGGTATATAGATAGAAAAGAGAAAGTGAGAGGAAAATAGAGAAAGAGAAGGAGATAGAGAGATAAAGGGATTGATAGATAAACAGAGAGAGGGGGAGAGTTAGAAACAGAGAGGGATGAGACAGAGGAAAGGAGAGAGATAGAGGGAGTTAGAGAGAGAAAGGGGCTAAAAGAGAGATGGAGAGGGTAATATAGAGAGAAAGATAGATTGAGAGAGGGAAAGGGAGAGATGGATAGAGAGAGATCTTAAGAGAGGAAGAGAGAGGGGGAGAGAAACAGAACGTAAACTACACTTCACCGTTTGTTTCCTCGTTCAGTAGAGAAGAAATCTTTCCAGACTGAGGCAATTTTAATGTTTTGTTATTATCCAGAGTACCCCTTTTTTGGAGGGGGGGGGGCTAGATTTTTCTCACATTAGAAACCGACCGGGTTATCTGTACTTTCACTTAACAAATTAATAAAAGAAAAACATACTGTAAGATTTGAATTTAAAAGGAAAATACTATTTTAAAAAATAGCACGATAACATAAGTGCATAAGTGCCACTTTAGGTACTCCTTGGGCGTTGAGTTCCATGGCGACTAGCATAATTATTTAATGGTCGCTCCCTTAGCCCCCCCCCTAGTCAAGGCTAATGCATGCGCACGTAACATTTTTTTTATTTACTGACGTTGGCTTAGTAACTAAACGATTTATTGATAATTTCGTAACCCTTAAACTCATGCCGGAAGATTTAAATTGGTTCATTATTGTTGTAATGAGAAAAAATTTTCATTCAACACAAAACCAAAAACACATATTAATGATAAATGATTTATTATTGTATTCATTGAAATTTACTAATTTTTAAATAAAAAAGTAAAAAAAAAGTTAATGAAATATAGTTGCTTATGTGCGCATAAAAACTTTTTTTTTTTTTTAGATTAGGTCCACCTTGGAATCACCCCCCCCCCCCCAACCTCCAAATCTTAAGAACAGCTTCCGGAATAAACACCACTTTAGGAGGGGGGGGCTATTTGCAAAATTTAACTGATATTTGTTGTCAGCATACCCACCCGAAAATACTATTTAAAAAAAAGGAGGGGTTCAGTGCCCGTGGCAGAGAAGTAGATTTATTTATCAATAAAAGCTGCGGAGAAGTAAATTTATTTATCAATAAAAGTCGTCATTTAAAAAAGAAAATTGTGGAGGTGGACCTAAATGTAAATATTTACCCAAAAAATTATCCCAAAGTTTATTGCAAAAACGTTTTGTTTTCGCACTATTCAACAATTTGTTCATCCGCGCATGTAAATTAAAAAATATTTGTAAAAGTGAGAAGTTATCAGAAGTTATCAGTAAATGATTTAGTTTTTTTTTTTTTAATTTATTTACTTATTTTTTTATGTTAGGTCCACCTCCACAAATGTTAAGAACGACTCAACCTCTCCATCAACGGATTTCGGAATAAACACCATTTGGGGGGGATATTTAAAAAAAAAGTCGATAAAAGTCGTCATTTAAAAAGAAATTTAAAATCAAATGTTTGTAAAAGTGAGAAATTATTAATTTAATAATTATTAATAAATGTTTAGTAACATTTTTCGGTGCTAATGCAGAGAGTGATCCGCGCTATTTTTTAAATCGTGCTTTTTTTTTTTATTCCAACCAATCTTATATCGAAAAACAACAAAAAAAAAAAACTCAAAAAGCAAGCGACAAACTTTTCTCTTTTGGCCTTATATAATAAAGAAAAAATGTGTAAATTAAAAAATTTGGAAGATAAACAAATGAATTATGTTTTTTTGGGTTTTTTTTTTTTTTACTTACTAAACAGAAAATGAAATCTTTCGTCAATTCGTGGCTGTGAAATGAATCGAACCGGAAGTTCAGTTTTATCAACAGAACAGATTTGCACCACGGTTAAAAAATATATTTATTTTATTTAATATTTTAATAATTCGCGAGGTAAATTTATTTTAATAACATAAAAACATGTCTCGCCTCTAAAGATGGGTTGTCTGAAAATTTCAAATAAATTGGTAACGTAAAAATATGGTTTTATTCGTTTGGAACGACCAAATTTACATTTATATATATATATAGATTTGATTGCCATCAGCTATAATCGAAACCGAAACCAAAACTTAGGAAGAATTTTTGGTAAAATTATTTGTTTCAAGGTCATAACAATTTAATGACATTTATTCAGAAAAAAATGTAACCGTGACACAGAAAATAACACACACGCTATCGTATTAATCGAAATGAATGTTTAAAAGAATATGCAAATTAGCTAGATAGTTTGGAGATGAATACAATTCTATGATCCATATATAACAAAGTTGTATTTCGTTTTTAAATAAACAGAATAAAAAAGGTTTTTTAATATGAATATCAATACACAAAAAAACACCCAATTTATAGGAGTATAGATAACCGTGCCGCGTTTGTTTTTTCGTAGTCGATAAACTGGGTATAAACCTAATGTAACTGCTTTTTAGAGAACTAGATTTTTGCCAGCAAAAAAAAAAAAAAAGACAGAGTTTAGAATTTACATCTAGTAATAAAAGGAGATCATAAAAATCCCACCAAAAATGATGTTTATTTTTACGCACCAACAATACAAAAAAAAAAAAAAAATGATGGCGTCTGTCTGGTGTGAGCAGAGAAGGTAAAAAGAAAATGGCGAAACAGAAAACAAGAAGCGGCAAAAAAAAAAAAAAAAATTGAAGCAAAGAAAGAATTGTTGGCTCCCTTTTGTGTTCAATGGATACGTTTCCTGTAGCCCCAAGGCCAAGACCCGGTGTATAGGGAGCTTGTTTAGCACGGGAGACAAATGTTGTTCTGTGGAATAAGCTATCCTGTGATAAATACATGTAAATATAAAGAAAACTGGGAAAGAGTGAGAGGCGGGGGAGTAATCGGTAGGGGAATGGGAAGAGTAGAAGGAAAAGGCCGAGGTACAACGCCATGAAGAAACACGTATGCAATGATAAAGAGAGGTGGGAGATGGATTGGGTATATGCTTTTGTGCGCGTTTGGTGCAGTTTGCTTTGTCTACTTTAGGGCATATCAATTCTTTTTGAATAATTTATTAATGAGTCACAATACCAATTTTAAACGGGTGGGCCGAATGATAATTGTTACTAACTGGTTCTAGCATCAACTATGCAATTCGAAATTTAAGTTCAAATCCAACTTTTTTACCCGTGAAAATGAAGTCATTATATAAAAAAAATAAAGTCGTTATAAAAAATAAAGTCGTTATAAAAAATAAAGTCGTTATAAAAAATAAAGTCGTTATAAAAAAAAACGGAATCGTTATAAAACAAAACGAAATCGTTATAAAAAACAAACTCATAAAAAAATGAAGTTATACAAAATTAAGTCATAGCAAATGAAATAATCATAAAAAATAAAGTCATTAAAAAATAAGTTTATTTTTTACAAAGGAAAACACCACTCATCAAGGCTTGAAGGCCACTTGAGGATAAGTGTTAATAAGTGTACGGCAGTCATTTGGAACAACAGCGTAATAATCGTTAGTATTGGGGATTTAGTATAATTGGATTATTTAAGGGGACGGCAGAGCAATAACTTGTTTATATTGGACTTGAAGACGACCATATTGTAGTCAGCTGAAAATCAGGCGAGCGGAACAGAATTGTACGAGCGGGCAGTTCTAAGAAATAAGTTTTGTTCATTCCTTATGTTAAGCATGAGTGTTTGAAAACACTTTGGTGAGCCTGTAACGCTGGCCTAATGGTTATCGTACTTGACTCACTGTTTTTAGGTTTTGATTTCGATCTCAGTTCGAATATTTTTTCTACTTGCAAGAAATGGGCGGTTAAAAAAAACATAATACTCGCATATACATATCTCAGTTTCTGTATGAGTTAAAATATAGGGTGGTCGATAGAAAAGCGGGAAAATTGTCAAACAGCGATTTATTTTTACGAAGAATAATTTTTTATGTCGTATTAAGTGAGAATGTGTGTGTGAGGACACTTCTCAACCTATATACTCAACGGATTTTTTATCTACAGACTTGAAATTTGGTATATAGATTATTCAGACATGTAGAAAACTTTTTTATATTTTCATCCGGAAAAAAAGGTATACTAAGGGGTCGAAATTGAAAAAATTGGTACTCAGAAGTCATGGGATTTTTATCTGTCAACTGTTTCATGAGGTTTGAAAACACTTCTCAAAGGACGTGGCAAGCTGGTGTAATGGTTTTCGTATTTGACTCGCTCTCTTTAGGTTTTGGTTTCGATCTCAGCTCGCGTATTTTTCTTTTGCTTACAAAAAGTGAACTGTTTAGAAAAAAAAACATAATACTCGTATGCACATATCTCAGTTTGTTTTCGTTTTTTTTTACTTCATTTTTTGTTTTGTTTTAAGGAATTTTACGTTACATTCAATACCAGGAAACGCCTGGTACATCTTCTAGTTAACTATATTTCTTTTGAAATACTACATCTATTTACAAAGGAAAATACAAAACAAAGAAAAACTCCTAAATTTTTGTCGAGTACAAAAAAATAAAAAGATATTAGCTCTCCTTGATGCCTTTAACCCGACCGGCGACCATTCGTCCGATTAGCATTCTGCAATAACACAACTCATAAGAATATTTCAAAAAGCCCCATTTTCATAGAACTGTTCTAAGGTTGGCTGATTTTCCTCTGTAGATTCTGTAGATAAAAACCATTATTGACATTAAGAGCATCATTCGTGTTGTGTTTCTTTTGTGCACGAGTTTGTGTATTTATAGGTATTTATGCTAATTCAGAGTTTCTAGAAATAGAATCCTTGTTCTAAGTAGACAAAGGTGTGTTGTTTGCACTCAGAAGAATTTCGGTAAAGTGCCGCCATGGTAGAGAAATGTGAAAGAAAGAAAAATAGATAGATTGAGGGTGAGCATGAAGAAACATTGCGAGAGAGAGAGAGAGAGAGAGCAAGAGAGAGAGAGAGAGCAAGAGAGAGCAAGAGAGAGAGAGCAAGAGAGAGAGAGCAAGAGAGAGAGAGCAAGAGAGAGAGAGCAAGAGAGAGAGCAAGAGAGAGAGAGAGCAAGAGAGAGCAAGAGAGAGAGAGAGCAAGAGAGAGAGAGAGAGAGAGAGCAAGAGAGAGCAAGACAGAGAGCAAGAGAGAGAGAGAGCAAGAGATAGAGAGAGAGAAAGAGAGAGAGAAAGAGAGAAAGAGAGAGAGAGAAAGAGAGAAAGAGATAAAGAGATAAAGAGAGAGAGAGGGGGGGGGGACCTGGAAGAGGGAGGTGGTGGGAGATAGGAACAGAGCAAAACGAAAAAAGAAATGGCGTAAAGAATTAAGAAAGTAAGAAAGTAAAGCATTAACAATTGATAAAAATAAAAACTGAGGTAAGAAAAAATGGAAAAGTAAAAATAGAAATAAAAAACGAAAATTTATGAAAAATACGAAAAGAAAAGAAAAGAAAGAAAGGATCACACTAGTGAGAGCAAAAAACAAGGGCGTATAACTCTGCAACAGAAAAGAACGAATTATGAAAGAAAAAAAACAAAAGACAAACTAGGCAAATGGAAAAGATAAGGCTAGAGCAAACGTTAAGAAAAATCGGAAAAGGAAAAAAAGAAAAACAATGGACGAAATTACCAAAAAGGAAAAGAATTTAAATGAAAGGAATAAAGAAAAAATGAGTTAAAAAGAAAATAAATTGTAAGAAAGAAATGTCATCGAAGATACAAAAAATAAAAAAATGCACAAAACAAAGAATGAAAGAAAATATAGAAGATAAAAAGAAAGAGGCGAATAAGAAAGAAAATAAATGTGAGGTGAAAAGAGAAATAGAAAGAAATAATGGTAATTGGAGGAAACTAGAAACAAAGCAAAAAAGAAAAGAGAAAGAAAGAATTACAAAAAGAAAGCAAAAGGCAAGCATGAAAAAGAAAGGAATGAATTATAAGAGAGAAAATGTAATTGAACAAATAAAAAGGTGACAAGGAACAAAGGAAAAAGAAAGAAAAGTGACGGAAGAGGGTAAATAGAAAGAAGGCAGAGAATAAGGACGAAATGAATGTGGAGAGAAATAGAAATGAAGAAAGAAAAGTAAGTAAAGGCAATTGAAAGAAACAAAGACTGATAAAAAATATAAAAACTGAAAAAAATGTAGGAAAAAAAAAACAGAATTACAAAGATAGAAAGGTAATTGAAAATATGAAAATGGTAGCAAAAAATAAATAAATAAAATTTTAAAAAAATACAGGATATGGATGAAGATAAATAGAAAGGAAGGGATAAGAACGAAAAGGTGAAAAAAAGGACTAAAAAGAAAGGATGATTAAAAGGAACTGAACAAAAGAAAAAAAAAACGAAGACAAGGAAATGGGGGAAGCAAGGAAGTAAGGAAAGAAATAAATTTAGATGAAAAGACAGAAGGAAACAGGGAAATAGTACGAAAAAGGAATGGAAACGAGAGAAGGGAACAATAACACGAAAATTAAATAAATAAAAAATAAAAGACTTCAGTTAATAGAGATTAAAAATCAGAAATAAACAATGACGAGGGTATAATAAAACGGGAAATAAAAAAGAAAAGCGAATAGAAAGATAAAAAAGAAATAAAGAAAAAGAAATAAAGAAAAAGAAATAAAGAAAAAGAAATAAAGAAAAAGAAAGATAAAAAAGAAATAAAGAAAAAGAAATAAAGAAAAAGAAATAAAGAAAAAGAAATAAAGAAAAAGAAAGATAAAAAAGAAATAAAGAAAAAGAAATAAAAGAAAAAGAAATAAAGAAAAAGAAAGATAAAAAAGAAATAAAGAAAAAGAAATAAAGAAAAACAAATAAAGAAAAAGAAATAAAGAAAAAGAAAGATAAAAAAGAAATAAAGAAAAAGAAATAAAGAAAAAGAAATAAAGAAAAAGAAATAAAGAAAGAAAAGAAAAGAACGTAACGAGAAAGGAGGACAATCTAAAAAAATATTGAATGAAAAAAGTAGGAGGGAAAACATAAAAATATAAATAAATTAAAAAGTAAGAGGGGGTTATTTAAATGCCAATAAAATAACGCTAAATATGAGGGGGATAAGTTAATATTTCTGCCGATTTAAAAGAGAAAACTAAACGGGTCGCCATTGTTTGTTGTTATAGTTATACAAAAAAAAAAAAAATAATAAAATAAATAAATAAAAATAAACGGAATAAAGGCTAAAACATCGAAAGAACCGGAAGTCATAAATGAACGTGTTTCGCCAAACAAAAGCGATGATAACGTTCAAAGTGCGACTTGGGTCAAATAAACGTACATCATCGACGCTTACACAATAAGCGTTACATCTTGTCAAATGATAGAAATCTAGTCAAAGAATCTTCCCAGTCCAGTTCCTACTTTTATTACTTCCGTCTAGTGAGCGCATCAGGGGAGGTAATTCTATTATTGTTAAAACGTCAAATTGATTCATAAATGTACGCCTTGAAAGAAACGGAAATACAAAGCCTTTCATCTATACTAGCTGATAAACTTGTATACACCGGGTAATAAGTTATAATTGCGATACAAAAAGCGAACACCCATTATATCTCCGTATAGAGTCATGCTAAAACGCGTTTTAACCTTAAACACGATATAATCACGTTGGCACGCTGTTTGTCGTTAGGTCATCAATGGGCTTAGTCAGTACTAGATGGGTGACCAGTTGGGGATAGCAGTCGATCTATTTAAGATTACGTCGATTTAAGATAACGTCGATAGCTCTCTGCAACAATTATAAAAATCTAACGTCGCCATTCCCCCTAGCGGAAATATACAACGACTGAGGAATACTTGTGAATTCGATAATCTCATTAAACTTCCTACTTCAGGGGAAGTCAGTTCAACCTACTTAGGGTGAGTGCCACTATCGCTATCGCTGAGAAGTGGAGCAGAGAGCTCAAAGAGATCTGTAAAATAAAGAAAGTAAACACAATACCACTGATAGAAGGAGCACTAGGAATAATACTGAAAACTTTGGAAAAAGAACGGGAGAGATTGGAATCAGAGGGATGACTGAGAAGATACAACGAATTTCAATAATGAAAACTACAGAAATATAAGGGAAAACCCTTGAATGTGGAGACTTATACCACACATAAACTACACACAAACTACACACAAATTACACATAAACTACACACAAACTACACACAAACTACACATAAACTACACACAAACTACACACAAACTACACATAAACTACACACAAACCACACATAAACCACACATAAACTTAACACAGACTACACACAAACTACATACAAACTACACATAAACTACAAATAAACTACACATAAACTACACACAAACTACACACAAACTACACATAAACTACACACAAACTACACACAAACTACACATAAACCACACACAAACTACACACAAACTACACACAGACTACATATAGACTACACACAGATGCAAAACACAAAGGAACATCACATGGAATAATGGAAACTGAAACTTTATAATTGTAAGATACCGGCCCCACCGATCCTTTTTTTTTATTTTGTGAGTGTCACTATAAACGGGCACTGCACCAATTAATGAGAGTCAAGGAGGATGGAAAGACCGAAGAGAGAAAGCACTAACCAGACCTCCGCTGGGCGAGTGCAAAGAGGACTGGGGAGGCTTAATGCCACCCAAATTCCAGTGGAAACCAATGGCCACCGCCAACGAGAAATCACTGGTAAGTGGCTGTTGAGATAACGCAAATTATTTTGCAAAGGTTATTGAAAGAGGTGGAGGGTACTAGAAGTTTGGGGAGATTTGCTGTCGCTCAGAATCCAGGGAACACAACAACTTGTCCTCAAAGAACAATCTTTGATGATGGCTTTTGTGATTACTACTAGTGAGTAAATAATAATAATAATAATAATAATAATAATAATAATAAGAAGAAGAAGAAGAAGAAGAAGAAGAAGAAGAAGAAGAAGAATGGATGACGGTTTATCTCTCGGGGATGAGGATGTTGCCAATCAAACGATGAACACCACCACGAGAGGATTGGAAAAATTGTTAGAATTTACAGAAGATTGCTTAAGTGAAATTAATTTTTTCAAGAGAATGGCTCAACCAATCGGAAGCATCCTTGTAGTATTTTGTTCGATTGATGATATGATCTAGGAAAGAAACTTTATGGAAGTTCTGTTTGGAGTACAGAAAGAGAGAAAGGAAATCCCTTTTATGTAGTTAGGTTAGTTCTTGCTGCGAATGAATTATAGATGGAATCGGGGATTGGTTTGTTACAAATTAGCGGTCCTGTTGTAATAAGTCATGTCAAATCTCGGCTTATCATCTTTTGTTGAAAGTTGGAGAGGCAGATGAGGCCAGATTTCGATATTTATGATTGTAAACAGCAGCGATTCCGAAGAGGTCGAAACGGAAAGGAGATCGGAAAGATAATTCGATTCTCGACCCCACCAGTATTATTGAGAAGAAGGAGGGAAGTTTCCACGTCAGCTATTGAGTTTTCGCAGATGCGGCAGACGTTTCAAGCGTGCATCTTTACTGGCATTGCAGCATACTGATGCTAACCGCAGACCTGCCAAAACTCTTACGGTTTTACTGTGAACTACGCGATTTCTATTCAAATCTCGAAATCTCACGATATAATGCCATCTTACAGCTTTTAAAAATGTTGAAGTCGACCATTTTTGTTCTCTGATTGGAACGAACTATTATTTGCGTTTTGGCAGTTCATTCTATTATTTGGAGTATTCGGACTACTATTCTCATCTTAATTTTTTTAACAAATGAATAACCACTCATCAAGGCCCAGAGGTCACCCGAGTATAAGGGTTAATGAGTGTATAGCAGTCAATAGGAAATATCGTATTAATCGTTAGTAGTGTGAATTTGGTAAATTGGATTACTTAAGAGGACGGTTCAACAAGAATATGTTTACGTTGGACTTGAAGACAACAATATTGTAGTCAACTGGAAAGCAGGCAAACGGAACAGAGTTCCGCAGGCGTGAAGTTCGAAGAAGGAAACATTGTTCATGAAATCTACGTTTATGTTTAGGCACAGATAAAGAGTGGGGGAAATTATTGATAGTGGTTTCGGCTAGACGAGTGTTCTCCGTGAAAGTTTGGCGAGGGGAGACCATAGATTGGAGCTCAGACGAGCACTTGCCATCAAAATAACAATAACGCAGAGACAGGCTCGCAACATCTGTTCTGTGGGAAAGAAGTTGTAGGGAAGAGAAAAGGACATCTCCACTAGATTACGAAGTCTATTTTGAACTCTGTCACGCCAGAAGAAGCTCTTTCTAGCAGCTTCTGCCCAGATGTGGAAACACTACTTCATCCTTGGACGTACTTGGCTCTTATACAGGTAGAGAATTGCATCAGCAGTGAGATATCTACTGGAGCGGTAGAACGATCCCCCCATTTTTCCAGCAACCTTAACAACAGATTTGATGTATGTGTAAACAAGCTTCTGGTTCTGACCTTTATTGTTATTACAGTTCTGAGTTTTTTTAGATGATGCATGACTTTTTGCATTGTTTGGATCAATTAGACTATTGTTCTCATCTTGAGTGTTACTTGCACAACGATTCGGTCGATGTAAACCCCGATCTTCTTTAGGTATACACGTCGCCATGTTTGGTAAAGGAAAAGGGAGTTAACTCTACACTTTCGAGGTTTCGTATTAAGGTTCTAGTTAAAAGAAAAGTTTAAAAAAAAAATATATATATATATAAAGTTAATAAAAATATTAAGCAAAACACTAGTGGGATATTATCTCTAAATTATTTATAACAAAAAGGGCAAGGTAATGTTTAATTAGAACTATTAAGCGACTATAAGTTCTTAAAATAAATAAATTTACGAAAACATAAGGGTGTCGATGAAACATAATTGTTAAATCCCGTGTTGTCTCGTGTAATCAACTTTTAATTAAAAAAAGTTTACGAGCTGTAGTTTTTTTTTAATTACCATATAGATATTTCTTTAGATATTTTTTAATATTATTATCTAGCGACTGATATATATATATATATATATATATATATATATATATATATATATATATATATATATATACATAAACGTTATTCATGTAACATCTCAGCTGATGTTATCTTTAGGTGCATCGTGTCGAAAATCTTTATGTTGAAATCGATAATCTATACGGAATTTCGAACTGAGATTATTTCGTTTCAAATCAATTTAACAAGATGCACCTGAAGGAAGCCGAAAGTTACATCGAACGAAACAAAAATATAAGAATAAGTGACCGACTATAGTCGAAGGCGACCCAAATGCTCCCTTTTATTAGCTGCTACACTAAGATATAGGAGAGGGCGCCACTCCATTCCCATGATTACTCCCCCTTTACCCATTATTTTTAATGATGAGTGTTTAGGAGAAAGGCATCAAATACCATTTTAAAGTCTTTGTGATGACTTGATCGAGATTTGAACCTCGGCCATCCGGAAACTTAGCGAACACACTTATCAAAGTTACATAGGATAAAACAAAAATATAATATGGGAATAAGTGGGGTACTATAGTCGGAGGTGGTCCGAATGCTCCATTTCTATTAACTGCTACACTAAGCTATAGGGGAGGGCGCCACTCCTGTCCGATGATTACTCCACTTGCCCTTTATCCACCATTTATAATGTTGAGTCTTTAAGAAAAACGAATCAAATACCATTTTAAAATCTTTGCTATGACTCAATCGAAATTTGAACCTCGATCAACCGGAGCATTAACGTGCACTCTTACTGTTGTGCCAAATGGGCCAATTGCTGATAAGGTGATGAGTATAATTGTTGGAATAATCCAAATAATGCAAAATATCAAAGCTCATCTAAAAACAAAATTTGAAACATAATTGCCATTGAAATGTTTTGAAGACGAAATTAAAGAGAAAAGTGAAGAATGTTTTCTTCAGGAGACGAGTATGGAAAAACGGTATGCACAGAAAGCGAGGAAAACAGCATGTCCGACGTGGTGGTGGCAGCAACAACGCAGAACTCCATAAAATCTATTTCTAACGGGTTTTTAATTTGCTTAAAATCGCCCAAGTGATGCCGAATTTTCCATACAGAGAAGAGACTGGTTAGCATTGTCTAAAAAACAAAACGAGAGTCGATCGTTAATAATTTCGGACGCCACTCTATCGAACATTTTAGGCATGAATTCTAGATTTAAAGAGTCTGGAATATGAGGCCATGAGTGGCAAACGAATACCGACCGCTTGAAAAAAAGAATCGACATTTCAACTTCAAACTACAGTAAGTCTCATATTGGGAATTTAATGAAAATTTGTTTACAAATTGAATTGCTTTATTTGTTATTTTCTAATCTGATTTCCAAATCTGTCAGATTGGTGCAAAATTTTTGCCGATTTAAAATTTAATCTTTACAATGGAAACATTTTGGAAAATCTTTTTTTCATGAAAATAATGAACTTTAATCTCTATAATTTGATTCCATATATCAACGAGTTAATAAATGCCTCGCTTGTAACATTATTTAGGTTTTAATGTGAAATATGGATCTAAACTCATTTTCAATCTCCTCTCATGGAGTTCACTTAATGCAATCTGGATGATTTGATGATTCAATATATTTTGCATTAATACATTTTTCATCAATACATTTTGCATCAATACATTTTGCATCAATACATTTTGCATTAATAAATTTTGCATTAATACTTTTTGCATCAATACTTTTTGCATCAATACCTTTTGCATTAATACTTTTTGCATCAATACTTTTTGCATCAATACATTTTGCATCAATACATTTTGCATTAATACTTTTTGCATCAATACTTTTTGCATCAATACCTTTTGCATGAATACATTTTGTATCAATACCTTTTGCATCAATACTTTTTGCATCAATACATTTTGCATCAATACATTTTGCATCAACACTTTTTGCATCAATACTTTTTGCATCAATACATTTTGCATCAATACCTTTTGCATTAATACTTTTGGCATCAATACTTTTTGCATCAATACCTTTTGCATGAATACATTTTGTATCAATACCTTTTGCATCAATACTTTTTGCATTAATACTTTTAGCATTAATACATTTTGCATGAATACATTTTGTATCAATACCTTTTGAATCAATACTTTTTGCATTAATACTTTTTGCATTAATACATTTTGCATCAATACATTTTGCATCAATACTTTTTGCATCAATAAATTTTGCATTAATACATTTTCATCAATACATTTTGCATCAATACATTTTGCATTAATACATTTTGCATTAATACTTTTTGCATCAATAAATTTTCATCAATACATTTTTCATCAATACATTTTGCATCAATACATTTTGCATTAATACATTTTGCATCAATACATTTTGCATTAATAAATTTTGTATCAATACATTTTGCATCAATACATTTTGCAACAATAAATTTTTTATCAATACATTTTGCATCAATAAATTTGTATCAATAAACTTTTTATCAATACATTTTGCATCAATACATTTTGCATCAATAAATTTTGTATCAATAAATTTTGCATTAATGCCTTTTGCGTCAATACATTTTTGCATCAATACATTTTGCATCAATACCTTTTGCATCAATACATTTTGCATCAATACAATTTTGCATCAATGCCTTTTGCATCAATACATTTTGCATCAATGCATTTTGTATCAACAAAATTAGCATAAATATCTTTTGCATCAATACATTTTGCATCAATAAATGTTGCATCAATACATTTTGCATCAATACACTTTTCATCAATACCTTTTGCATCAATATTTTTTGAATCAATACTTTTTGCATCAATACATTTTGCATCAATATATTTTGCATCAATACATTTTACGTCAATACCCTTTGCATCAATACATTTTGCATCAATACATTTTGCATCAATACTTTTTGCATCAATACATCTTGCATCAATACATTTTGCATCACTACATTTTGTATCAATAAATTTTGCATCAATACATTTTGCATCAATGCCTTTTGCATCAATACATTTTGCATCAATACTATTTGCTTCAATACATTTTGCATCAATACATTTTGCATCAATAAATTTTGTATCAATACATTTTGCATCAATGCCTTTTGCATTAATATATTTTGCATCAATACTTTTTGCATTAATACATTTTTACTCAATACATTTTGCATCAATACCTTTTGCATAAATACCTTTTGCATCAACACATTTTGCATCAATAAATGTTGCATCAATAAATTTTGCATCAATACATTTTGCATCAATGCCTTTTGCATCAATAACTTTTGCATCACTACATTTTGCATCAATACATTTTGCATTAATACCTTTTTCATTAATACATTTTGCATCAATACATTTTGCATCAATACCTTTTGCATCAATACATTTTGCATCAATGTCTTTTGCATTAATATATTTTGCATCAATACTTTTTGCATTAATACATTTTGCATCAATATATTTTGTATCAATAAATTTTGCATCAATACATTTTGCATCAATACATTTTGCATCAATGCCTTTTGCATCAATACCCTTTGCATCAATACATTTTGCATTAATACATTTTGCATCAATACATTTTTATCAATAAATTTTGCATTAATACATTTTGCATTAATACATTTTGCATTAATACATTTTGCATCAATACATTTTGCATCAATACACTTTGCATCAATACCTTTTGCATCAATACTTTTTGCATCAATACATTTTGCGTCAATACCTTTGCATCAATACGTTTTGCATTAATACATTTTGCATCAATACATTTTACATAATAAATTTTGCATCAATAAATTTTGTATCAATAAATTTTGCATCAATACATTTTGCATCAATGCCTTTTGCATCAATACATTTCGCATCAATACCTTTTGCATCAATACATTTTGCATCAATACATTTTGCATCAATAAATTTTGTATGAATACATTTTGCATCAATGCCTTTTGCATTAATATATTTTGCATCTATACTGTTTGTATTAATACATTTTGCATCAATACATTTTTCATCAATACCTTTTTCATCAATATATTTTGCATCAATACATTTTGCATCAATAACTGTTGCATCAATACATTTTGCATCAATGCCTTATTCATCAATACCTTTTGCATCCATACATTTTGCATCAATACCTTTTGCATCACTACATTTTGCATTAATACATTTTGCATCACTACATTTTGCATCAATACCTTTTTCATTAATACATTTTGCATCAATACATTTTGCATCAATGCCTTTTGAATCAATACATTTTGCATCAATACTTTTTGCATCAATACATTTTGCATCAATTCTCTTTTTCATCACTACATTTTGCATCAATACATTTTGCATCAATACGTTTTGCATCAATACCTTTTGCATTAATACATTTTGCATCACTACATTTTGCATCAATACATTTTGCATCAATGCCTTTTGCATCAATACCTTTTTCATCACTACATTTTGCATCAATACATTTTGCATCAATGCCTTTTGCATCAATACATTTTGCATCAATACATTTTTCATCAATAAATTTTGCATCAATACATTTTGCATCAATACATTTTGCATCAATGCATTTGTCATTAATACCTTTTGCATTAATACTTTTTGCATTAATACTTTTTGCATCAATACATTTTGCATCAATGCCTTTTGCATCAATACATTTTGCATCAATACATTTTGCATTAATACATTTTGCATCAATACATTTTGCATCAATGAATTTTGTATCAATACATTTTGCATCAATGCCTTTTGCATCAATACCTTTTGCATCAATACCTTTTGCATCAATACTTTTTGCATCAATACCTTTTGCATCAATGCCTTTTGCATCAATACTTTTTGCATTAATGCTTTTTGCATCAGTACCTTTTGCATCAATGCCTTTTGCATCAATACCTATTGCATTAATACATTTTGCATCAATACATTTTGCATCAATACATTTTGCATCAATACCTTTTGCATTAATACTTTTTGCATCAATGCCTTTTGCATCAATGCCTTTTGCATCAATACATTTTGCATCAATACCTTTTGCATTAATACATTTTGCATCAATACTTTTTGCATCAATACCTTTTGCATCAATACTTTTTGCATCAATACCTTTTTCATTAATACATTTTGCATTAATACATTTTGCATCAATACATTTTGCATCAATACTTTATGTGTAAATACATTTTGCATGAATACATTTTGCAATAATACATTTTTAATCAATACATTTTGTATCAATACATGATATAAACTTTGGTAATTTTTCCAGGTTTCTTTTGTATTCGTCTGATAGATTTACTCATCAGAGCTTTGCAATTCTAACGAATATATGTAATTGAAACTATTATCTAATATATAAATTTATGTAGACAGATTTCAGAATCTACGCCGTAATAGGAATACACACGACACCTTAATATTTGACTCTGGTTAATCATTTTATCTTCTTTGTTTTATTTCATACATTTTCTTTAATATAGCAACATGTGTTTCGGTTCAATGTGTTTGCAAAAATTATACCGGTTAGGAAGATGGTTACGGTGGCAGCAATTCTAAATAATTACTGGAAGAACGTAGAGGTGATTAAGCTTTGTAAGTTAAAATATTAGCCCATGTATAATGTATCGTTGTTATATTTTGGCTGGTGAATCTACGTCCTATTTGTTGGTTCTTGATAAAGTGCAGAAACGTATCTGTAATTTGATTGGTTCCAACCTTTCTTCTCTGTAACTTCTCTCTCACGGACGTGGTGTTGATAGTTTCAGTCCTTTTTTTTACAAATATTATTATGCCATGTGTTCTTCGGAATTGTCTGGTCTATTTCCTGCTTCCTTTGTTCCAGCTCGTTTGCATCGTTGGTCTAGTGGTCTCTGTTTTGGTACCTCATTGTAATACAGTTTCTTATTCCAGTAGCTGATTTACAAGAACTGCAATCTTATGTAATTCTCTTTCTGGTCACTGTTTTCTCTCCTACCCACAGCCTTGGTCTTTTCGAAACTAAGTTTAATAGACATCTCCTGTTTTTTGCAATTATCATCTTTCGTTTTGTTAACTGCTTACATTAACTGGCTTCAAGCCTTGTCTGAAATGATTTCCATATTGAATATGACTTACCAGCCTTACATTATTTGAGTTATTACTGAATATTTTTTTTACACATCTCTTCTCTATATCAATAACATTCTCTGGTCACTTTCAGTGTTTCTGTGTATTGCGTGTTTCTCGCCTATACGTGACTTACACATTATTATTCAATTGTGTTACTGTTAATCTATTTTGTTTTAATTGGGAGTCGCCACTTATCAAGGCTCGAAGGCTACTCGAGGATAAGGTTTTATGAATGTAAAACAATAAAAATAAAAAATAAAAAAAACATTTTCCTGTATAACTTTAAAATGGTCAACCAAAGAATTTTTATACTAAAACAGCATTGATGTATCCCTGGCAACACCGGGTAGGTACAACTAGTTATTAATAACGTGATTATTTGAAAATTAATACCAGTTTCTATTCTTCTCTTTATTTATCACAGAAGAGACGTTGGTCGCCTCTCTCTACTCTATTGATGTTTTCAGGGTAAGTGTTTCGCTTATAAAAACATTCGCAGCAAGAACTCCTCTATAGCTAAAACCATAGAGAAAAGAATTTTCCTTTCTCTCTGCGTATACCTCAATTCAAAAGGTCCTTCCATTCACAAAGTTTGTTTCCCAGAACATCTCTCTTGTAGAACTAAATACCACGGGGCTTCTTTCCAACTGACCACGACGTGGTATTTTCAAGTTCAATCTTAGCAAATGCCGACCACTTGGATAATGAAATTCTTTCCATTCAGCCTACGGTTTCCAATCCTCTTATGATATTCCTCAAAAGAATTATTTTAACAAAATTTTAAAAAAATAGAATAGAATAAATGTCAAGGGAGAAAATTAAGATAATTAAAAATAATTAAGGTAATTTTTAAATAACTTATCCAATAGTAAATGACACTTAAGGACTATAAAAGAGTGTCAGCACATATAAATCTATAGAAAATATAATAAAAGGTAATACATAGATATCTATGGTGAGATAGTCCTACTACTTTCACAAAATTTACCAATACTGCAATCTCTACTATTAATATTATTACCAATCCATTCATCACTATTTATAATAATAATAATAATAATAATAATAATAATAATAATAATAATAACAACAACAATAATAACAATAATAATATTGATGATAAAATAATAAAGTAAAAACTAAAGAAATAAAAAAATAAAAATAATAAAGTAAAAATAATAATATTATTATTATTATTAAAATAATGACATTAGTTATAACAACATTATTAACAATAAATGTACGTATATAATAATAATAATAATAATAATAATAATAATAATAATAATAATAATAATACACACATATATAAATGATGAAAATTACAGAAACAAAAACCTAAAAACCTAGTTGGGAGAAGGAATGGATCGATTTTCAAGTATAATGGTTGAGAAAGGGATCAAATTACGTAGCCTGGTAAGAGAAATGGAAAGGTTGCGAGGGCCGGGGGAGGGTGAATAACAGCTCCATAAAAAGGGTTTCCTTATGGTCGGGGGGGGGCATATTATGGTTAAGGTAAGGAGGTTAGGTAGTGAGGAAGGCTGAGATATGATTTAGAAGAGGATTGGTTTGGAGACTAGAATAAGAGTTTAATGCGGTATTTATGCGGCTTTGTGTTAATTAGGGTGGGTATAGATTAGATTATGCTGTTGTTAGGTCATTTGGCAAGGAGGAATTTCCTTTTGTGGGGACATTGACTGAAGATCTCATTTTTAATATTCATACAGGCTATGGATGAGTTATTGATAGCCTGAAGAATCCTATATTTTTCGGTGGTGCAATGTGCAAAGGGGGCAGGTCTTGGAGGTGGAGGTTGGGTCGTAATATATATATATATATATATATATATATATATATATATATATTCGTGTGCTAGAACTTTTTCATCCTAAATGCTATGCAATTTAATGCAGAATGTAGAAAATATGCATAAATAAAACTGAGCGTAATAGTTACATGAAGTCAATCTCCAATAAGAAACCATAAAAGGGCATCATTAATTAAAGTTCGTTTTTCAAAGAATATGCAAATTAGTTTTTAGTCTTTATGGAGTCATTCGCGTATCCATGCTTAGTGTAATATATAAACTACTATATGTCTGTCTGTTTGTCTGTCTGTCTCCATATTTTCAAACTTTATCTGCTCCATAACTAAAAGTAGCAGAGCGGCGCTAGGGGCCTCAAATGATTGGATGTTCTTTTATGGATCGTTAGTCAATTAAAATAATTTTAAAGCGGCCAAAATATGTGACAATTGAAAGAATCCGTGTACATTTTGTACATCCATTTTAGTTTATTTATAATTTTTAATCAGTTCACGTGCGTGTCACGTTGGTGCAGTGGTAACGTCACCAGCTTTGAATGTTTAGGTTCCGATTCTAGTTGATATCACCCAAATACATTTTTTTTTCGTTTTACTTTTGAAATCACCACTCTATAGTAATACATACGAAATCTGAACAAATTGAAATTAGTTGAAGTTCTCAGCGAAGGGTGGCTTTTCCCGGGCGTAAAATACGTTTAAATATGATATTTTAATTTGTTCAGTAAAATCAAACAAAAAAGCGCATAAACTCATGAGAAGTATGATATAGTATTATTATTGTTCCTATTGACTTGTCTCCCCCACGAGGGCAGATTTAGACTCAAGGTCTGTTTTTAATGTGGAGAAAATTCAACTCCCTAAAAAGTGCCAATTAAAATTACTCTCATGACTGAGACAATTAAAATTGTCCCAGTCATGAAGGATTTCTCCTCACTTGACCGATGATAGAAAAAGTTGGGGGTATAGTATCAGAACAGATACTATACTGTGGTTTTGGCCCGGTTGCTAAAAAAAAATTATTGCTGTTATTATTTTATTATTCCGTGGAAACAGAAACGGTAATACATCGCTTTTTTCTGCCCTTTCCTTTCGTTTTTTTTTCTCTCCTCCAAAATGTCTGCAAGCGATAGCAGCGATTCTATCTTTACATTTAACCAGTTGTGTTCATCATAGTCCCTTGTTTCGACGCTAAGATTTACGCCAGTCACGTTTCAATTTCTGATCGCCTTTATTGTCGCCTTTTGTATCTGTTCTTATTCTTTCATATATCAGCAAGATTTCTATGCAATCTGCGGATAAATGAGAAGCCGAGAGATCATTTAAATCAGATATCCTCAAACATGGAGGCTATGATTTCGTTTCAATTTGTCGCTCACAAAAAAAAACAAAAAAAACAAGTACAACTATATAAAAGCAATTATCATTTAAGTAAAATCAAGCCACAGTGGTATCTTGGTTAAAGTGTCTAGCGGAGGCTAAACTCAATAGTTTTTGATAAAATTAGATGACTTTCGCCCCCCCCATACACACACTAAAAACTATTCGGGATTTTTTTTTAGGCAAACGATGATCTTTATGATTATTGATTTTTTTTTTGTGAATATACATTTTCTGCTTAAATAAAGCATAAACCATTTATTGGATAAAGGAATTTGGAGATTGTGCACACACACACACACACACACACACAAATTCCAGGTTAGCAGAGAACAAAGAAAAACGAGGTGGAACTTTGTAAACACATATTGACCTCTGATGAAACAAAGAAAAATCAGGTCGGACTTTATGCACACATGTTGATCTCTGATGGAACAAAGAAAGAGTTTGTCAATAAAAGCAGGCGGTCCGAGAACACAAAAACAGAAACGAAGAGAAGCGTACATCCTCTCGCTAGTTCATCACCCCAACCTCCACATTTCGCCAACCTTGCTCGACACGTCCTACAACCACTGGCAGGCAAAATAATAAATACAGTTTTGTGATGAAACTGTCTCCGTATTTGGTTGTCAAAACCACTGGAACAAGCCAGGGTGTATGTGTTTATTAGGGGCACGCAGCTTTTTAGTCAACATTGCACTGTAGAGAATCTACTGTTGATTTTATAAATTGTCTGTAAATAATGGTTTCCTTTAAAGTTTTAAATGCAAAAGTCAAGTATCATTGTTCAAGTTTGCTCTAAACAGAAAATTCATTTCGAGCGCGCCCCTATCTTATCAAAGAACATACTATTGATTTTATCAAATTATTTTTACATAATCAATTGAATTAAAGTTAAATGTACAACAGTCAATTATCATGATTCAATTGTGCTCTAAAAGGAAACATTCATTTCGACCGCGCCCCTGTCTTATAAAAGAATCTACAGTTTATTTAATAGGCTGGGCCTTTCTGCTTGTGCGGTGATAAAACTTATCAAATGTACTTGTGATGTTATGTTGTATAAAAGTGTCAACTTTGGAAAAATCGATCTTCTTTCTTTAATCAGATTTTTTTCGATTATCGACTTTCGATATTTATCAGATGCCTTCTGATACAAAAATCTACGCAAGAAAACTTTCTCCCAGACAAATCAAATAACGAACACACACACACACACACATACGCACGCACACACAAAGCTTCTATTATATAACAATAGAGATATTTATATTTCATATTATTTATATTTTTAAATAATTATTTGCTATTTGTATATACAGGGCGTTTAAAAATTTACTTACACTCCAATTGACAATAAAACCTTTGTAGCAGTCGAAACTTGCTATAATCACAGGCAGGAGCTAATTCTCGCGGCTCGAGATATGAAATCCATTTTCACCCTGGCTTGTCCAATCAAAAGCCAGCTCTCAATCACGTGACCGAGTACATAAAAAGCGAAATCACAAACTCTCTCTCTCTTTCTCTCTCTCTCTCTTTCTCTCCCTCCATCTCTTCCGCTCTCTCTTTCTCTTTCTCCGTGCTCTGCCCAGCAGCACACATCGCCAGGGGGTTTCGGTACCTGGCCAAAGTGAGTATAACAAGTCAATATGGCTCTCTTCTAATTCCCACTTATTTCCACGAACTTTCTTTATCATGCTACAGAACTGCTCTCGTCGATACACCGACACACACACACACACACACACACACGCACACACACACTACAACACGTAAATTCACTGTAGACTTTGCTCTTTCTTTCTCCTTTAACTGGCCTCCTTCGTCCCGACGACTACTAGCTATAAACACGCGTGGACTGAGCTGTGCTCTCCTCAACGAGCCGACATGATGTTAAATCTATCTTTATACAAGAACACTTCCACCTACTAACTTGTTTCTCTCTCGTACGCGCTGCTAACAAAGATGACAAATAAAGTTGTATATTAGATGTTAAAATGAGACTTCCTTTCGTTGTCTTCATTATTTAACTAAACCTTTATTTGTGACCATGGAGTGAAATGGAATAGCTTTGAATACAAAAGATAAATGTAATTGAAGAATTACGTACACAAATGTTCAGATTAATGACTTATTATCCAGACAACGCTACGCTCCCCCCTCTCTCTCTCTGTATATATATATATATATGTATATATATATATATATATGTATATATATATATATATATATATATATATATATATATATATATACTCCTACAAATTTGTTTCTTTTTTGTGTGTTGCTCTTCATAGTAAAACCCCTTTTATTTCTATTTATTTAAAAAGAAAATACATGTTTGGTATATATGGGTCGTAGATATTGCACTCCCTATCAAAAGATCCAGCTAATTTGCATATTCTTTTAAACATTCATTTTAATTCATTCCATATAATTTTTTTCGATTTTCTTATGAAATGATCATCTTTAATTAACTATTACGTGCAATTATATTAATGCAGATATTCTACATGATTTATATTTGTGTCATATTCGCGTAACATTTATAGTAAACACAAAACTCTTTCCATATATATATATTTATGTATACGTATATATTTTCGTTTAAAAAAAATTGCATACCAAACTCCTCCGTCAGTTTTTGATCTACAGACATGAAACTTTATATGTAAAATATTTTCACCCATGCGAAACTTTAAACCGAGAAAACCGGTACAAAATTGTGAGAATTAAAAAAATGACATTTGCTAGGTGAAGGTCGAACGACGGCATTACAAATATGCATGCATAACGTAATAGCTATTGGTTCATGTTTTAATTTTTAGCCTTGCAGCAAATATGTCTTCATAACTCAGTCATTAACGGCAAAGAAAAAAAAATAAATCGTAAGCTAAACGGTTTCGATTCTGAGGGGCGGCGTACGAGTCATTTTTTAAAAACTTTTTTAAATCATGGCTATATATTGGATCCAATATAATATAATAATAAATAAGAAATCTGCATAAATCAAATTTAAGTGTATTTCACGACCGGGCAATATCGGGCGCCTTGCTAGTATATATATATATATATATATATATATATATATATATATATATATATATATATAAGTAAATTCTTGGTACAGCAAAATGGAAGGAGAAATTTCAGAGGAAACATAATTTAATTTAAATACCAACGAAAACAAAAAAAAAAACTAGCCTGTGTAGACAAAAGATTTTGAAACATCAGTTGGAAATATTTATTGATTTAAAACCACCTGAACAGTGAGATTTTTTTTTCTCACTGGTCTTCCAACTGAAACCAAATTCCCTTTTTTCCTCATTCGATTCTTAGGTTTTAATTTATCATTCTGACGTTTCCTCTTAGAGGGTCAGACGATAAGGCCTTAAGGAAATTTTAATAATTTCACCTGCCCGTGTTTTTTTTGTTTTCGTTGGTATTTAAATTAAATTATGTTTCCTCTGAAATATATATATATATATATATATATATATATATATATATATATATATATATATATATATATATATATATATATATATATATATACACACACTTGTGCCCGATATTATTCATACCCCTCGGATCTTTGAGATTTCTATAAGAATATTGCTCAAACCAGAAGGTAGACAATATTAAAGGGATTTCAAACAATAAATCAAGCATAAGCATTTAATTTAAACTCAACAAATAAATAAATTATGAAAGTTTGAAACATTATACAAAGAAAAACAATAATGGCACTAGTTCAAAATTATTCATACCTCTCTTACTAATAGTCAATAGCATGCCCTTTATTCTTAATAACTGCCTGTAACCGTTTTGGATATTTATCAACAAGGTTTTTACAAGCATCAACACTGATTTTTGACCATTCTTCAATGCAGTAGTTCTCCAAATCCCTCAAATTTCTAGGTTTCCGCTTTTTAACCTCAGTTTTCAATATATGCCAGAGGCTTTCGATAGAGTTCAGGTCGGGACTCTGGCTAGGCCATTCCAAAACATTAATTTGATTATCCTCAAACCATTTCTTGACTATTTTGGCAGTATGTTTTGGATCATTATCCTGTTGAAGGACCCAGTTTGGTCCTAAATGGAGCTTCTCCGCATCCTGTCTAATGTTTTTCTGGAGTATCTCCAAATATTGCTCCTTCTTCATGGTTCCATATATCTTGACCAAACTACCTGGACCACTAGCCGAAAAGGAGCCCCAAAACATTAGGCTACCACCACCATGTTTCACCGTGGGTATGGTGTTCTTTGGGTTGTAAGCTTCTCCTTTCTTCCTCCAAACGTAAGAAGCATCCATATGGCCAAACAATTCAATTTTTGTTTCGTCAGTCCACAAAATACTTGAGAAAACGGACTCTGGAGAATTCACATGGGTCCTAGCACACTTTAGACGTGCTGCAAGGTGTTTTCCGGTGTGCAATGGAGTCCTTCTTGGTCTTCTTCCTTTCAGACCATTTTCATGCAGAGTCCTTTGCAATGTTTGCCTTGATATTTTTATGCCAGAAGACTCCAGATTTTCTAAAATGTCCTTAGTAGTGGTGGTTGGATTTGCATTAACACTTCTTACAATATTCCTGGTGGCTCTAGCAGACAGTTTCCTTTTCCTTCCTCTACCATTTAAGTTGTTTGTTGTGTGGTGGCTCTGGAATTTTTTGATGATGCTCTGTACTGTTGCTGTAGGGACCTCAAATTTCTTGGAAATTGACTTGTAACCTAAACCATCCTTATGTGAATTCACAATTTTAGTCCTAAGATCATTACTAAGCTTTTTTTTCTTCCCAATTCTAATAATTTTTATTCTTTTATTGGTTTTCAGTTGATATCATTTTAATTTCTGAAAAATGCAAAAAACGAAATGAAATTAATCAAAGGTTGTATAAAAGCATTCAAAATAAGAATCAAACAGGAAACAAACAGTCAGAAACTCGATTAATACTGAAAAAATAAGGGGGTATGATTATTTTTGAACATTGCAGATTTTATAAATAGCTGTATATTTCTTTTATTACAAGTATCCCGAGATTTTAAAATGACGAAAATGATCAGAAGAGGTTTATTAAGAATATGTATCAATATGGACGTAAACAATAAATTCTTACAAAGTTACACCTAATAAACTCAATTTTCAAGGGGGGTATGAATAATATCGGGCACAAGTGTATATATATATATATATATATATATATATATATATATATATATATATATATATATATATATATATATATATATATATATTAGTGGCTTGGCAAGATCACAGGGGAGGCAACTAAGCAAAAACAAAAAAACTAAGCAAAATTCATCCCAAAGCAAAAAACTAAAAAGCTGGCTTGCTAGGACACTATATATACAAACGTAGGCAATTTGAGCATATTTCATTGGTTTGAAAATATAGGTTCTTTTTACCAATTGGCATAAAATTTTAACTATAAAATAGTATTATAACTTAAACAACCTGCAAATTTTCATGTAGTTTCGTTCCATAGAACTAAAGAAATGAGCATTTTAATATTCAATTTGGCTATCAGTATATATATATATATATATATATATATATATATATATATATAGCTTACGATTTACTTTTTCCTTTGACGTTAATGACTGTACTATGAAGATATGTTTACTGTAAAGCTAAAAATTAAAACACGAACCAATAGCTATTACGTTATGCATACATATTCGTAATTCCCTCGTTCGATCCTCACCTGACAAATTTCATTTTTTTTTTTTTTTTCACACTTTTGCACCGGTTTTCTCCGGCTAAAACTCAAATATAAAGTTTCGCATGGGTTAAAATAGCTCATATATGAAATTTCATGTCTGTAATCCAAAATCTTTTAAACAAAAATATATACGCATACATAAATATATATAGAAAGAGATTTGCATTTACTATAATCTTTTTACATAAATATTATACAAGTATGAATTATATAGAATATCTGCATGGATATGATTACACGTAATAATTTACTAAAATGACCATTCAATCAGAAAACCGAAAGAACTAATAGGGAATTAATTAAAATGAATGTTTAAAAGAATATGCAAATTATCTAGATCGTTTGAAGATAAATTCAATTCCACGACCTATATATAACAAAGTTGTGTTTCCTTTTTAAATAAATAGAAAAAAGGGGTTTTAATATGATTATCAATACACAAACCAAATTTATACGATATATATATATATATATATATATATATATATATATATATAATATATTTGTAGTCATCGTCATACAGTCCTGTTTCGTTGTATCACAACTCATCAGTGCCGCTAGACTAGCATCTCTCCCAAGGATTGAACCTAGAACCGTCGTGTTGACAGACGGTATATATACATACCACCTTTTTTGACAATTTTATAAGTTCCAAATTTCAGAAACTACTGATCAGAAATGAACGTATGAAGGCTCGTTGGAATGGTAATTATCTGAATTGTATAATGGGCTATGTGGCATTTGCCCTTAAGGTGGCACATTAAGGAATCATCTATCATCCAGAGTCTATTTTTGGCACTTTTTTACAGCCATGAAATGTTTCAATCATAATCATTTATTTTCCTAGTTTTGCATATGAATTACAGAATATCTGACATTTCCCCAAAACTTCTGGCCTTGATGGAGGGGAGACTAAAACGTGCTACTCTGGGTTTAAATGATCTGAAATAACAGCAAAGGGAGACTTGATTCCAAATATTTCTTATATGTTATATCTCCCCCCTCTTTGGTTTTCATACATAAAATAAATGTCACAGTTTATAAGGATTATTTGAAACTGGAGATATTCATAATTTCGTTCCATCTTATTAGATTATTTATTGATTTGGGTCTATTAGCGGCTATTACACTTTGAAAAAAAAACATGCCGTGGAAATTATTTCTAGTTATTTATTGTTTCATTTTACTTCAGCCGAAGTTCTCAGAAATCAAGGGGCTCCTTCCTAGAGCCTAACACTTGATCTCTATATGAGATACATAGATATTCAAATATCTCCTTTACATCTCAAACATTGAGTTAGTAAAAAAGTTGAGAACATTATTTCTCTCTCCCCAATAGACCATTTTAAAGTATTATAGTTCTTGAGTTGAAAGCCATGTTTAGGTCCAGAAAAGTTTCCAAAGGGTAGTTATTCTATACAAGTCCTGGAGACGACGAATTCTCAGTGCACAGCTGTTCTGTATAGGTTCCAGACGTTATAGTTTTGTAGCCAAAGAGAAAAGATCTCGTGTTGAGATGAAGAAACATATGCAACGTTGCTAAAAAGGTTTAGGAGCAATTCTGGTTTCTGATTGGTTGATTGCAGAACGTGAATTAATTTGATTCGTCAGTTCCTAGCAGCAGCGTTTATAAATAGAATCGTCTAATTGTGAGGGACCATACAACATTCTTTGTGATGGGATGAGTCTCCTAGCGCTTTGGCGGCTGGAAGATTGAGTAGAAAGTACTCGTCAAGGATCCGTTCTTGACACAGCCCGACAGGTACGGGTCCCGGTTCCTGGCCCCGTACCTGTCAGACTGAGGTACGCGCGCCTGGCCTTGTCACCCGGATTTCGGGTGGGGCAAGTTTATTTCTTATCGCCTGAGGCTCCTCGACCGGGGAATGCCGATGGGAATGCTCAGGCAATTTTTGTCTAGGCAAGAATGCCCCTCCTTTAGGGGAGCTTTCCTGTATCCTACCTTCCGACCTTGTGTTACATAATGCTCTGGTGGGGAGCATTTAAATATCTACTCCATGGTGAGTCAAAAATATTGTAACAATAGTATATCTTTCTGTTTGGTCCCCCCTGCTCTTACATGATGCCAAGACAAGAATTTATCTAGTCTGGTGGAATATCCAGCTTCATGTAATTATTTGTAAGGAAAGGTATCCTCATGCCAGGTTTTCCTGACAAACGCCTATTCAAAGAGATCTTAGACACTCGAGAAGCGTGTCTAGTAGACATTCAAGTTTCTCTCAAATTATTATCATACTCTATAAAAAAAACTTTGATATGAGTTTGAGTATTTACTTCAACGATGCTCAATACGTAAGTATAAGTTATGAAAATATATTTATGGCAATTAAGCTACACAGAGGGTTCAGAGTTTTACCCACGTGGGGAATCGTCAGACTAAAATTTTAGCCTAAGGCCTTTGTGTGATTTAGTTGTCATGAAAAAAATTAATATCTACTCAGTGAGTACAGTGAATTGGAGCATATCACATTTCGTTTAGAAAAGTGCTCGTTTTGAGAAAACATACCTTACACTGTCCGGATGGTGAGAAAGATAACGAGACAAGGACAAGGAAATTGAAGTACTTACAAAAATACACGTGTGTGTGTCTGTGTGTATGTGTGTATTTGTGTATATGTGTGTATGTGTGTATGTGGGCGTGTGTATGTGTGTGTACGTGTGTATGTGTGTGTATGTGTGTATGTGTTTGTGTCTATGTGTATGTGTGTATGTGTGTATATGTGTATGTATGTGTGCCTGCGTATGTACATTCAAACCAGAATTATTAATCTCTCCAAGAGAAGTACTTTTGGCGTATCATGTTTGTATGTCCTGTTTATGTAACTGAGATTCCATCCTTCACGTTGTTTAATGAAATGATGGTAGAGTGATTGAAAGGCAAAAAGTCGCATAATAATAACGATATATACATGAGTGAAAGAATGTAGATTTATTTACATAAATATACATGTGAGGAAAAGATAAGAATTCGTTGAGAATAAGAGTTCGTTGAGAAAGGAGTAACGTTACTTGCGGTTAGTCAGGAGAGTTGGTTGGGTGCCCATGCCAACCAGGAGCGGTTCTTCGTTACATGTTGACTGGTTGAGGGTTCAGCGGAAAAGTGGAAGACATCTAAGAAACAGGAAGTGACGTGGCTACGTCGCTCTCCGGTTACCAGGGTTAAAGGGCGACAATCGAGTTAGCCTGAGAGTTTCATTTTTCACATATTTGTTATAGGTAAATGTTGTTTCAATAAGATATTCCCAAAGTGCTGGTCATGACATATCAAGATCATAAAATTAGAGAAATCCAAGTGCAATAATGAACTCTTTGTTTTTTTTTTTATATTCTATCTTTTTTTAATTGCATATCATAGATTGTATGTATGTATGTATGTATGTATGTATGTATGTATGTATGTAGACTTATTTTCTAGGGCAATTGCCCTTGACATATAAAAGGCCTTTGATAGGGTATAGCATAAAGGTCTACTTCACAAATGGTATTGCTGGAAATGTTTTTTTCAATTATTAAATCATTTCTCTCTGATAGGTTCATAAGTTCATAGGTTCATGGGCAGAAATCAGAAGCTCATAGTATTAATGTTGGAGTTCCTCAGGGGTCCATCCTGGGTCCAACTCTCTTCCTGATCTACATTAATGATTTTAAAAATCACATCCTTAGATCATACATAGACATTTATGCTGATGACACTACCATCTGTGATAACACATCAAATGCCGTAAACGACGAAGTTCTCTTTGATTCTCTCCCCTCTGATATTGGGCATGTGGTGCAATGGGTAAAAAAGTGGCTGCATCTAAAATCAAGCTTCTATCTTTACATCATCAACGTTCTGACCCCCATCTGGCATCAACTGAAATGAATGGCTCTCGTCTTGGGGAGCCTCCATATTTTGACAAGCTCTTAGGCTTGACCTTTACTCTTGATCTGAAATGGAACACGTACATTAAATTCATTGCCAAGGTCGTTGGAAAAATGATGCGATCTTTCTATCGATCCAGTAATGATGCAATTCTCTACCTATATAAGAGCCAGGTACGTCCAAGGATGGAGTATTGTTGCCACATCTAGGGAGGAGCTGCTAGAAAGACTTATCCTGCCTTGACAGAGTTCAAAATAGATTTCATGCCCTTTTCTCTTCCCTGCAACTTCTTTCTCACAGAAGAGACGTTGCGAGCCTGTTTCTGCTTTATCGTTATTTTCATGGCAAGTGCTCGTCTGAGCTCCAATCTACGGTCTCCTCTCGCCAAAACTTTCACAAAGAAACACTCGTCTATCTAAAACCACTATCAATAATTTCCCACGCTCTTTATCTGTGCCTAAACCTAAACGTAGATTCCATGAACAAAGCTTCTTTCTTAGATCTGCACACATGTGGAACTCTCTTCCATTTTCCTGCTTATTTGTTACATTCCAAAAATCACATAAATAGAGTAAGTAATTGCATTTGTATTGGATTTACTCCAAAAATAATTAACCGATCATTATGAATATTAATTATGTGCACATGTATATATATTTTATGTCTTGAATTCACTCCTAAACTAATTGACGGATCATTATGGATTTTAAATATGATTATATGATTGTATATTTGTATGTATTGGATTGATTCCTAAACTAATTAACCGATCATTATGAATTTTAATTATGTGTATATGCTTATATATTTTAATGTATTGGATTAACTCAAACTAAATAACCGATCATTATAAATTTTAATTATGTGTATATGCTTATGTATTTCTATGTATTGGATTCACCATTAAACTAATTAACCGATCATTATGAATTTTAATTATGCGTATATGATTATATATTTCTATGTATTGGATTCACTCCTAAATTAATTAACCGATCATTATGAATTTTAATTTTATGTATATGTTTATATATTTGTGTATATTGGATTCACTCCTAAACTAATTAATCGATCATTATGAATTTTAATTATGTGTGTATGTTTATATATTTTTATGTATTGGATTCCCTCCTAAACTAATTAACCGATCATTATGAATTTTAATTATGTGTGTATGTTTATATATTTCTATATATTGGATTCACTCCTAAACTAATTACTCGATCATTATGAAGTTTAATTATGTGTATATGTTTATATATTTTTATGTATTGGATTCACTCCTAAACTAATTACCCAATCATTCTGAATGATTAGTATGCGTATATGATTATATATTTGTATGTATTGGATTCCCTCCTAAACTAATTGACTGATCATTATACATTTAATGTATTATATGTGTCTGTGTATTTGTATAGATATAATATTCGAAAAATCACATACAATGATCACTTACTTTTTAATGTATTTATGTGTACAAGAAATTCTATCAAAGTAAGGTACTTGTGTAGTATAGTACTCATATGAAAAAGCAAAGAAAATATTACCTGTGACATACATAAAACTTATTAAAACTGAAAATCACGTTTAATATTCGAGTAGTATGACTTACATATGAAAAATAAGGTGCTTCTTCACTATAGCGCCCAGATAACAAAAAACAAATTCTTACACCTGGCGTACAGAAAATTAAGCACAGTAGAAAATTGCATAAACGTATCGAGTTCTTTCCTTTTTAAATTAGAAAAAAAGGTACTTGTGCAGGATCCTACCCGTGAAATAAGGTACTTTTACAGTATAGTACCCATATGAAAAACAAAGGAAATCTTATCTGTGACGTACATAAAAGTAATCCAAAGCTAAAATTATGTAATATATTCGAGTAGTATGACATTTATGTAAGAAAGAAGGTGCTTCTTTAATATAGCACTCTAATATAAAAATATCATCTATATATTAGAAATAAGGTATTTTACATTGTCATACCCAAGAAATAATGTACTTGTGCAGTATAGTAATCATATGAAAAACAAAGAAAATCCTACCTGTGACGTGCATAAAAGTTATTAAAGCCAAAAATCACGTTATATATTCGAATAGAATGATTTTTAAATGAGAAATAAGGTGCTTCTTCGCTACAGCACCCAGATGAAAAAAACAAACAAATTCTCACTTTATATGCACAGAAAATTTAGCACAACAGAAAATTACTTTAAAGTATCGAGTGCTTTCATTTTTCAATTAGAAAAAAGGTACTTCTACAGTATTGTGCGCACAGAACTTTAGTATTAAGCTGGAAGGCGCAAGTGTTCACTAAATATGAAGTTGAAAATGTGTCGACTCTTAGAAACATCTTGAAAGAAAATGCAAAATATAGAATAAACAAACCAACAAAACTCAAGAACTCTTAGTAAGTGATAAATAATAATAATGATAAGGGATTTTAAATTCGAAATTAATAAATATTTCAACTTAAAAAAGAGGAAGAAAATAAAATTCTTTTTTGCATCACAGCATGTTTTAAATTTTTTTTCTTCTGTTTATTAATATTTTTCATTTGATTCCAATATGCCAACACATTTTCCACTTCAATATAAAAAATATATAGGTTTATAAATACGCATATACATATATATACGCATAGGTGTAGGTATTAGTATATGGGGTCAGGAGACCAGGGTCTGTATTAAGACCTATGTCGTGTTGTTCAGCAAAGAAAATAATATATTCTCTTGTGTTTGAGCGAGAGAGAGAGAGAGAGAGAGAGAGAGAGAGAGAGAGAGAGAGAGAGAGAGAGAGAGAGAGAGAGAGAACTGTCTTGTATATGCATTGTCTAGTGCGAGTATTTTTGGAGTTATAGGTAGTGTAAGAAGCATAAAAATGATGACGTTGTTTTTAATTTGTTGCATTTTATTTGGATATTTCAAGCGGTCATCCGCTCTTTGTCAAAAAATGTAGCGAAATGAATCAAAATGAGAAACGTTGAGAATACTGGAAATTTTATCTTTGGGGAGCGTTGAATCAATCAATCAATCAATCAATATATATATATCGATGCCTCCATTCAGTCTCGAAAGACAAAGGATACTCCCTGTAGGGGCAGCTGCGCGTGTAACTTTGAAGCAAGGGTTGTGCAACTCTAACCACACCTCTCCTGAATCGGCACTGTTTGAGTCCAATGGCAAGGAGAAGTCTAGGACGACTGGAAACAATGCCGAGATTAGTGGGGAGCGCATACATCTCCTGGAACTCCCAAATGGTCACCCATTTAGTACTGACCAGGTTCAATTTATATTTAAAGTGGTAGTACAATTAAGTTTACAGGGTGAATCGATGTAGTAAACTCAACAGTGATAATTCACACAGATATTTAATTCTGGACCATTTACAAACTCCAACAACATGCATTCGGACTACCATAAAATGGATATTTTACTTCTACCACCATATTGGATTGAGCGGTTTTTGGATCCAACAACCATGGGAACATCCTGTCACATGAAACATTTTTTCTTTTTACTCCACTCCATATTTTCTATTGTTCTACATTTTATTTCCACACTAGTATTATTCTTTTCATACTTAGTTTCTTTAAATACTTTACAGGCAATTTCTTTGTGCAATTTGTTAACTCCCCCTTCTGACGAGAAGGAAAGTATTTCTTCGAAACTCCGTGGATTAAGGAATTTGACCTTTATTCGTGTTTCCTTTCCGAATAAATATGTGATTAACCCTTGCTAATGTGTTTCTCAACATATTTTATTTAACCTATGTACTTATATATATATATATATATATATATATATATATATATATATATATATATATACATATATATATATATATATATATATATATATATATATATATATATATATATACTAACAGAAAGACCCGACGTTGCCCGGGATCGAATGATAATCAACGAATATTTCACACTCCTATATTTTTATTGTCATCGCAATCCGTGAAATCGCCCGGTAGTAAACTTCACATGCCTCCATGCAGTAACTTAGACTAAAATATATGTTATTCTACATTGCGCTCTAGAGAATCTACTGTTTCTTTTATGAAATTATTTTACTTGCGGGATTTGAACCTACAGACCACGTAATGCAAAAAAAAAACAAACAAAAAAAAACACGTAAATTTTCAAATCTTATAAAATTCTTTGCAGTTAATGAAAAAAAAACATGAAGAAATTTAAGTGCGGCGTTTGAACCTACAGACCACGTCATGCAAAAAACAAAACAAAACAAAAAAAAAACCCGCTATCCACTTACCCAGAGTAAAATTTTCACAGCCCGTTGTTCTATTATTGTTGCTAAGCGGCGATATGGAAAAAATGGCTTTTACCGATGATAGATAAATTAAAATAACGGTTTCAATTATCGATTATCGGAAACTGTCGGGGGTATTCTGCGACAACACTTAACTAAGATCACTCCCAGACTTATATGATAAAGTTCTATGAATTTTAAAGAAAATCTGTTCAGCAGTTTCGGAGTCCATAAGGAACGAACTCATGCACACACACACACAGAAGTTGCATATATATGCATATATATATATATATATATATATATATATATGTATATATATATATATATATATATGCAACTTATATGTATATATATATATATATATATATATATATATATATATATATATATATATATAGTGCTTTTGAAAGCCAAATGACGTTATTCTCGCGTTGCCCACGCACAGTTTAAACATTTCAAAATACAACCGCTAGAAACAACGCGCGGCTCTTTACAAACGTCTTTCTCCAAATTTACAACATGGCAAAGTAGAAGAAAAGAAAAAAAGAAACAACATACTGAAGATGGAGGATACCTCTGAAATATATTTGTGATAAATTTCAAACAAGTAAAATATTTGTTTATTTTCCTAATATTACGTTGTATTTGGCTTTCAAGCGCACTTGGTGTGTATTTTATTCAAATTAAAATTAAAACAACATTTCTATATGAACTCTCATTCTTTGACGTTATTCTCGCGTTGCCCACGCACAGTTCAAAGATTTCAAAATACAACCGCTAGAAACAACGTGCGGCTCTGTACAAACGTCTTTCTCCAATGTGAATAGTCAATCTTCATTTAACAAATTTAGAAAGATAAGAGAAAAAAACGTTGAAATTAACAAATCATAAAAAGTAAAGAAGATAAAAATAAGACATGTTTTTATTGTTTCTAAATTTCCGAAATAATGTTAACGAAAATCATTGTAATAAAATCTGATTCTATTAATGCGTTTTCAACAAAAATGAAGATAATTTCTCAAATGAATTTCACCGATCAATTATTTTTTTTTCTTTGATCTTTGCAAACCCATAACTGTTCTTTGTAATAGGGACGGATTAATTTCAATGATCATAATAAAACCATTAAAATACAAACTGAATTCCTACTGGAATAATTACGATTGACTTTGTCAATTTTACAATGTAGCCGACATTTTTTTTTAATCATTTAATATCCAAACTTCAATCTATATAAATAAATTATTAGATAAGTTAGATATAATAAAATACGCAATCAAGTGCGCCTGAAAGCCAAATCACAACGTAATATTAGGAAAATAAATATTTTACTTGTTTGAAATTTATCGCAAATATATTTCAGAGGTATATTCCATCTTTAGTGTATTTTTTCTTTATGTTCTCTTTTCTTCTTCCTTGCCATGTTGTAAATTTGGAGAAAGACGTTTGTAAAGAGCCGCGCGTTGTTTCTAGCGGTTGTATTTTGAAATGTTTAAACTGTGCGTGGGCAACGCGAGAAAACGTCATTTGGCTTTCAAGCGCACTTGATGCGTATTTTATTTTATTCAAATTAAAACAACGTTTCTATATGAACTATCATTCTTTGACGGTATTAGATAAGTGTAAGTATGTGTGTTTGTGTGAAAATATTTAACCGATAAACTATTAAACTACTAGTCGCATAGCATTTAAATTAACAGGAAATAGTAATCATATAAAACAAATGGATTTATAACGAGTAAAATCTTTGTTTGGGTGGATGAATAATACGAACAGAAATATATCAATAAGCTCAAATGCAAAAGGCTCATTTCAATTTGTCCGCGTATTTCTATTAGTTTTTCGCATGCGCAAATTCATTCGTAGCTTTAAGTGGTTTACTTTTAAATCTTCCTTATCTATCTGTCGATAAATTAAACGGGAGAGGACGCGGCTGGTTCTAGTTGATGGCACCTAAATCACTTTGTTTTTTTAACTTCGTAAATCGGTACTATATATATATACAACGAGACCCACTTTTTTTTTTTTTTTTTTTTTACACAGTGATCACCACTTATCAAGGCCCGGAAGCCACTCAGGGATAAGGGTTATTGCAAGTACATTACGTTAGTGAGGAGATTTGCTGAAATGTTTACTTAAGGGGGCGGTTCATTAGGAATTTGTTAACATTGGACTTGATGACATCCAAGTTGTAGTCCGGAGGGAAGCAGGCAGACGGAACAGAGTTCCACAGGCGTGCAGTTCTAAGAAAGAAGCTTTGTTCATGGAATCTGCGTTTTGATTTAGGCACAGATATAGAGTGGGGGAAATTTTTCACAGTGGATTCAGCTAGACGGGTGTTTTTCGTGAAAGATTGGCGAGGGGGGACCAGAGATTGGAGTTCAGACGAGCATCTGCCATGGAAATAACGATAAAACAAGGACATGCTCGCAACGTCTCTTCTGTGGGAGAGAGGTTGCAGGGTAGAGAAAAGGGCATCCCCCACTAAGCCACGAAGTCTATTTTGTACTCTGTCAAGGCAGGATAGACTGTTTTTAGCAGCTCCTGCCCAGATATGGCAACAGTATTCCATCCTTGGACGTACTTGGCTTTTATATAGATAGAGAATTGCATCCGTAGTGAGATATCTTCTGGAGCGGTAGAAGGATCCCACCATCTTTCCAGCGACCTTGGCAACAGACTTGATGTACGTGTTCCATTTCAGATCAGGAGTAAAGGTCAAACCCAGAAGCTTGTCAAAACACGGGGCCTCACCCAGACGAGAGCCATCCACCACAACCGATGCCAGATGGGGATCAGAGCATTGATGTAAGGATAGGAGTTTGGTTTTGGATCCATTAAAGGTAATCAGCCACATCTTCCCCCACTGAACCACGCGCTCGAGATCAGAGGAGAGAGAATCAGAGAGAACTTTGTCATTTACAGCCTTTGATGTGTTGCCGTAGATGGTCGTGTCATCAGCATAGATGTCAACGAATGATTTAAGTATGTGTTTAGGGAGGTCATTGATGTAGATCAGGAAGAGAGTTGGGCCCAGGATTGACCCCTGAGGGACTCCAGCATTTATATTGCAGGCCTCCGATTTTTGTCCATCTACCACTACTCTTATGAGCCTATCGGAGAGAAATGATTTAATGATTGAGAAAACATTTCCAGTTATACCGTAGCTGAAAATCTTGTGAAGTAGACCCTTATGCCATACCTTGTCGAAGGCCTTTGATATATCGAGAGCAATTGCCCTAGAAAAGAAGCCTTTGTCAAGAGATTCACTAATCCTGTGGGATATAACCGTCAGCACATCTGCGGTAGATCTTGCAGAGCGGAAACCATATTGTGTGTCACTTAAAAGTAGTCCGATCTCTCTAATCTTTCTCTTTACGACCAACTGAAACTACAAGAAAAAATGCAATTCTTTTTTTAACAAGATGGCGCTACATGTCACACGTCTCGCAGGAACACGAATTCATGACATATTTACGGAAGAGAGAACAATAAGCAAAGGGTTATAGCCACCATGCTCCCCGGACTTGTCATAATGTGATTTTTATCTTTAGGTGACTTTAAAACAAAAAGTTTATGCAAACAATCCTCTCAATCTAAAACAACTAAAGGAGAACAGTACAAACGCTATCAGGAGAATCACCAGAGAAGATCTACAATTATTGGGAATTCGTGGGCATTACAACATAAGTCTCGCAGTTTTTTTTTATTATTGCTACCCTTTGTTTTTCTTTTCAAGTCGTTTTCAAAATGACGGGCAAAAACGGTTGCTGTTCTGTCACTCATAAAATATGATTTTATTATTTAAAAACAAGATTACTTGATTAATTTATGCGATTCTTGGAATATGATATTTTTGTTTCATCACGGCTGCGTACATAATAATTGTTTCCTTTATTTTTATTTTTGTTTTTTAATATAAGGGAGTCCTGCAAACGTTGTTAAACGTGCCCAGAAATGCATAGATGTCATCGGGGAGCACTTCCAGCATCTTTTATAACACACAGACAATTTAAACAATGTTTCAGGTAATTTAAACAACGTTACAGGTAATTTAAACAATGCTTCAGGTAATTTAAACAATGTTACTGGAAATTTAAACAATGTTACAGGTAATTGAAACAATGTTACAGGTAATTTAAACAATGTTACAAGTAATTTAAACAATGCTTCAGGTAATTTAAACAATGTTACAGGTAATTTAAACAATGTTACAGGTAATTTAAACAACGTTACAGGTAATTTAAACAATGCTTCAGGTAATTTAAACAATGTTAAAGGTAATTTAAACAACGTTACAGGTAATTGAAACAATGTTACAGGTAATTTAAACAATGTTACAAGTAATTTAAACAACGTTACAGGTAATTTAAACAACGTTACAGGTAATTTAAACAATGCTACAGGTAATTTGAACAACGTTACAGGTAATTTAAACAACGTTTCAGGTAATTTAAACAATGCTACAGGTAATTTAAACAACGTTACATGTAATTTAAACAACGTTACGGGTAATTTAAACAATGCTACAGGTAATTTAAACAACGTTACAGGTAATTTAAACAACGTTTCAGGTAATTTAAACAATGCTACAGGTAATTTAAACAACATTACAGGTAATTTAAACAATGCTACAGGTAATTTAAACAACGTTACAGGTAATTTAAACAACGTTACAGGTAATTTAAAAATAAAGGAATATTCCTCCTCTCTACTTCATTTTCTAGGCTACTATGCACACACACACACACACACTCATATATGTATGTATGTATGTATGTATGTATGTATGTATGTTTTGTCAGGTCATGTCATATGCTACTGGTACCATGTAACTCAGTACTACCTGCCTCATGGTCGGGTCACCGGCGACTAAACTGGTTCCCCCACCAGACTTGTTTGGTGAGGAGGGTGGCTAGTCTCCCTGAAGGATTAAAAGCAAGACCTTCCAAAGGGCGAATGGACTCTTTTTCTGGGTCAACGGCCAACTAGCACAGTGTATATTTGTGTGTGTGTATATGTGTATTGGGGTGGAGAGGGCTCCCGTAAGCCGTGGTGAAGGCAACCTTTTTAGGAGAAGCAAATATCTGATTTAAAAAAAACATAAAGCGGAAGACCAGTACCCGCTGGTCTGCAGTTTAATTTGTTGCTGGATATCTTGCTCTTGCTTGTTGCAGGGTCTCAACGTTTTGAACCGAGAGAGAAACTTACCTGTCGTACAAAGCTAAGACTCTGTAACATCATCTTTGTATAGATAATCCCTCAGGTATTTGGGCTCATGGATTTTAAATGTATGAGGGAGTGGCACTCGTCTAACAAGACGTTGCAATCATCATGTATGTATGTATGTAATATTCACTAAAATATTGGTTACCTAATAAATACGAAATCTGCATGAATTGAAATATATTTACGATCGGGCAACGCCGGGCAACGCCGGGCAACGCCGGGCACCTCCCACTAGTCCAAATAGAACTCAGTACATTTTCGTTTTGAGTAGAGTACATCATGTTGTGATTTTTTTTGTCGCTGCCAGTAGTTCACAATAGAAATGCGGCATGATATGAAGATGCGGCTAGTTACATATTTTATATTGCATCGAATGTTGAATGTTTCTGTGAAAGCGATATTAATTGAAACTAAATGTCCTATTTAAGATTACTAGAAAAGAAGATTATCGTACAGAAACCACTGTATTAAAGAATAAAAGAAAAGAAAACTGGGTGTGTTGTACGTATCCGTGACGAAATGAAAATATCAAACTCCAAAAATCACATAAATTGAATAAATAAGTAGATTTATTTTTATAAAGAAAATCATTTTACGCTATCATTGGGATTATGTGGGCATTACAACATAAGCCTTGCAATTTTTTATTATTGTTCAATTATTTCCCCTTTTTTTCAGGGTGTTTTCAAAATGACGGGCAAAACGGCTGCTGTTCTGTCACGCATATAATATGATTTTATTATTTAAAAACAATATTACTTGATTGATTTATGTGATTCTTGGAATATGATATAACTCCCTACATAGTATCCCTGCAATTTATGCCCCAGATAGTATCCCCCTATATCAAAGTGACACTATGCCTTGTTTGGGATGAAAATGCCAAAAAAAAAAAAAAAAGAAAAAAAATTACACACGAGATCAATGCAGAGAACAGACGTCTCGTCATTGGATTCTTTGTTTTGACTGTTTTTTAAAGCTGTAAATCTGCTGTTAATAAAAATTACATATATTTTGTACTGATTAACTTTTTCATTCTTTTTATAACTGTCCTTTCTTATACGCATTAGTGATATACATATATATATATATATAAAGTGTCTGTGTATCTGTGTACATTTCCCTACGCAATAACTCTGTCAATTTTTACTCTGCAGACTCGAAATTTGATATACAGGTTACTGAGAAAAGCCAAGTACGTCCAAGGATGGAGTACTGCTGCCACATCTGGGCAGAAGCTGCTAAAAACAGCCTATCCTGCCTTGACAGGGTACAAAATAGACTTTGTGGCTTAGTGGGGGATGCCCTTTTCTCTTCCCTGCAACCTCTCTCCCACAGAAGAGACGTTGCGAGCCTGTCTTTGTTTTATCGTTATTTCCATGGTAGGTGCTCGTCTGAGATCCAATCCCTCGCCCCCCCCCTCGCCAATCTTTCATGAGAAAAACCTGTCTGGGTGAAACTACTGTCAATAATTTTCCCCACTCTCTATCTGTGCCTAATTCCAAACGTAGATTCCATGAGCAAAGTTTCTTTCTTAGAACTGCACGCCAGTGGAACTCTCTGCCGATTGTCTGTTTTCCACCTGACTACAACTTCGACGTCTTCAAGTTCAACATAAACAAACTCCTGACAAACCGCTCACTTAATTCTAACAAAACCCCCAATACTAATAAGTGGCTTTCGGGCCTTGATAAGTGGTGACCCCTATGTAAAAAAAAAAAAATCGATGTGATCGGTTTTGGGCCAGAAATTTGACGATTAAGGGGTCAAAGTTGAACGATTTGACCTTTGAGAACTCTACCAAACTCCTCCGACAATTTTGGGTTTATGAACTTGAAATTTTAGATATATGTTTCTTGGACATGGATCTAACTTAAGAACTTGATTTGAGCCCAAAACAATAAATTTTAAGGGGTCACAATAGGGGTCAAAGTTTTAAAAAATTGACCTCTGCGGTCTCTTCTAAATTACTCAGACAATTTCTGGTCTAAATATTTGAAATTTTACATAAAGGGTATTCAGAGATAGGGCAAGCTTTTTCACTGGTTTGGGTCGAAAATTCTTAGTTACCAATATATAAATGTATGTATGTATGTTTGTATGTCTGCCTAAAACTTTCAATAGAGGCGACGGATTTTACCAAGACTAGTATCGTTTTGAAGTTCGACCCTTCAGACGACAAATATCGAAAAATTGGCTAAAAACATTAATATCTTCCCCTTCAACTAGGCACTTTTCTACAGGGGGGAGGTCACTTTTTTCGTCGATATTTTTTAAAGTTATCCTCTCCTTTAGATTGTCTAGCCTTAATTTTATAAAACGTCACTTCCGGTTTGGCGGTGGTCGTAACAACATAAACGTTAGGTTTTTGACCCGTTTTTTTTTCATCCTTTGCGGTACGGGTTCGAGCCTGCCTTCCTACTTCCACATTTTTTTTTTTTATCTAACAGACACATCCAAACCCCCGGGCAACGCTGGGCCGAAATGCTAGTATATCTATAAAAGTGAACGTGTCTGTGTATCTGTGTGTATGTGTGTTTGTGTTTACATTTCCCTACGCAATAACTCTGTCATTTTTAAGCCTACAGAATCAAAATTTGATATACAGGGTACTGAGATTTGGGAAAATCTTTGTAATCAGTTTTCGGCCGGAAAATTGGCTGTTAAGAGGTAAAAGTTTAACGATTTGACCTTTGAGAACTCTACCAAACTCCTCCGACAATTTCGGGTCTAAACACTGGAAATGTTAGATATAGGTTCCTTGGACATGGATCTACCTTAATAACTTGATTAGAATCCTAAACAATAAATGTTAAGGGGTCATAATAGGGGTCAAAGTTTGAAAAAATTGACCGTTTTGTTTTGTTTTTTTTGTTTGTTTTTTTTTTTTGCTCAGCATAAACCTCACACCCGGGCAACGCCGGACACTCATGCTAGTATATCTATAAAGGTGAACCTGTCGGTGTGTCTGTCTGTCTGTGTGTCTGTCTATCTGTTTGTGTACATTTCCCTACGCAATAACTTTGTCAATTTTAAGTCTACAGACTCGAAATTTGATATACAGAGTACCGAGATTTGGAAAAATCTTTGTAATCCGTTTTCGGCCAGAAATTTGGCTGTTAAGGGGTCAAAGTTCAACGATTTGACTTTTGAGAACTTTACCAAACTCCTCCGACAATTTTCGGTCTAAACACTTGAAATTTTAGATATGGACATGGATCTAACTTAATAACTTGATGTGAGCCCCAAACAATAAAAGTTAAGAGGTCATAATAGGGGTCAAAGTTTAAAAAAATTGACCTTTTTTTTTTTTTTTTGCTCATCATACACCTCCAAATACCCGGGCAACGCCGGGCGCAAATGCTAGTATATATGGAACTTTGTCTCCTCTATTGGTGTAAATTCGTTTCCTATGTTCTCCAAAACGACTATGTCGATTTTTATGAAATTTCATGCAAATGTACTTTGTTTGTCTGGCAGTTTTCGTCGATTGATTTATATCACAAGTGCGTTTTATAAGTTATACCACCACGCAAGTAGAAATTGGCTCTTTGATAAGACAGGAGTGCGTTTGAAATTGAATCTCCGGGTTAGAGCACAATCGAACAAAAATCCTTGACTGTAGCATATTTAACTTTAATTCAAATCGTAAAAATAAAAATAATTTCATAAAATCAACAGACAATGTAGACTACAATGTATTATGGACTAAGTTACTGCAATGACGCATATGAGCTTCCTCCCGGTGCACTGTGGTGGGTTCCCAGCTAGAGCAGACAATTAATCGATTTGATTGATGAATGCGCGATTTCACCGATTTCCATGACAATAAAAGTATTGGAAGCGTGGAGCATACATTGATTCTCATCCAATCCCTGACAACAGTAGGTCTCCCTGCTATTATATATATATATATATATATATATATATATATATATATATATATATATATATATATATATATATATGAGAAGATGATTTTGTATATTTACATTAAAAGTAATATCATTTTATCAAATTTATCAGTGTTCAAGCATTCTAGCGAAAGAACTGATCCTTAAAATTATCGCTCCATCATCTTAATGGAATCTTGGAGACTTTAATCAATCCAATGATAGCCCGCCATCTTGTTAATGCTAAACTTATTTCTAACCATTGGTATCGATTTATGCGACCTACAAGTGATCGTTTGATGCATATACAATGCGTCGGACAAAGTATTAGGAAGGCGATAGTACTTGATATACCTAAATTTTAATTTTAATTTTAGCAAAGATTATTTCAGTGAAAAATAATTTAATCAAAATAATTCAAGGATATTTTAGGAAAAAATCCAGTACAACGCACACGTTTCTGGTTAGTGAGTTTATTTGCAATCGAGTGCCTTGCAGCTTGGAAAATAGAAATTATATATATATATATGCCGACTGTCAACACAACGGTTCTAGGTTCAATCCTTAGCTTGGGAGAGATGCTAGTTATATATATATGTATATATATGATGATTGCAACGTCTTGTCAGACGAGTGCCACTCCCTCAGACACTTACAGTCCATGAGCCGGAAAATGACTTCCATCGCCACAGGACCATTTTTATAGACAAATACCTGAGGGAGTATCCATACACAGATGATGTTACAGAGTCTTAGCTTTGTACGACAGCTAAGTCTCTCTCTCGGTTCAAGATGTTGAGATCCAGCAACAAGCAAGAGCAAGATAGCCAGCAACAAGTTAAACTGCAGACCAGCTTAATGCGGGTACTGGTCTCCCGCTTTATGGTTTTTTAAATCAGAGATTTGCTTCTCCTAGAAAGGTTGCCTTCACCACGGCTTACGGGAGTCCTCTCCACCCCAGCACACACATACATACACACAAACACACACGTGTGTTTGTGTGTATGTACATATATATATATATATATATATATGTAACATGTATTTCTGTTTTTTCCTAGTTCATATTGATCAGTTGACTTTTTTTTGTTCAATCAGGGTTGCTTTCTTGAATTCTTTTTTCGTCAGTATCAGTACATTTTTGATTGATCTTTTATTCCCATTTTTTGTTATTGTAATTACATTGTAACTTTAGTCGGTGCGTGATCACTTATATTTGATAAATTTCTGTTGAAACTATAGACATTTGGGAAATTCAGATGAAAACAACAAAAAAAAAGGAAGCTTCTTTTGTTGTTGTTTTCTCTTTCAATCATAGAATTCTTCAGATGAGTCGAACGGCATAATTACCTTGAAGAGGACAGAAAAAAAAAGTATATAACACAAAACAAGTGCAGTTCATATTTTTCCTGCCATAGCTTCCAAGCTATAAAACTAAAAAAAAACGTCGCAGTTAGAAAGTGAAAATAGTCATAAGTTCTTAAACAAAATACGTTGGACTGTAATTTAAATTATTTCTTATTATGATGTACTTGTATGACGTCACGATTTTACAACTTGTTATCTTTTCTTTTTTTTTTACATAGGCGTCACCACTTATCAAGGCCCAGAGAACACTCGAGGATAAGGGTTAAGAGTGTACAGTAGTCAACTGGACTATATAGTAATCGTTAGTAATGGAAATTCGGTAAATTTGTTAACTTAAATGGAACGGCTCATCATGAACTTGTTTACATTGGACTTGAAGACAACATATTGTAGTCAGCTGGAAAGCAGGAAAAAGGAAGACAATTCCACAGGCGTGAAGTTCTAAGAAATAAACTTTGTTCATGGAATCTACGTTTAGGTTTAGGCACAGATAAAGAGTAGGGGGAATTATCGATAGTGTTTTCAGCTAGACGAGTGTTTCTTGTGAAAGTTTGGCGAGGGGGCACCATAGATCGAAGTTTAGTCGAACACTTTCCATGAAAATAACGAAAAAGCAGAGACAAACTCGCAACATCTCTTCTGTGAGATAGAGGTTGCAGTGAAGAGAAAAGGACATCTCCTACGAGGCTACAAAGTCTATTTTGAACTCTATCATGGCAGGACAAGTTCTTTGTAGCAGCTCCTACCCAGATGTGACAACAGTATTCCATCCTTGGGCGTACCTGGCTCTTATATAGATAGAGAATTGCATCAGCAGTGAGATATTTACTGGATCGATCGAAGGATCCCACCATTTTTCCAGCGGCCTTGGCAACAGATTTGATGTAAGTATTCCATTTAAGATCAGGAGTAAAGGTCAAGCCCAGAAGCTTGTCAAAACTTGAGGCCTCCATAAGACGAGAGCCACTCATTTCAATTGATGCCACATGGGGATCAGAACGCTGATGATGTAAAGATAGAAGCTTGGTTTTAGATACATTAAAAGTAACCAACCACTCCCTTCCCCATTGTACCACGTGCTCGAGATCAGAGGAGAGAGAATTGGAGAGAACTTGGTTGTTTACTGTCTTAGATGTGCTTAGTGTCATCAGCATAAATGTCTACGAATGATGTAAGGATATGATTTGGAAGATCATTAATGTAGATCAGGAAAAGAGTTGAGCCCAGGATGGACTCCTGAGGGACTCCAGCATTAATACTGTGAGCTTCTGATTTTTGCCCCTCAACTACTACTCTTATGAACCTATCAGAGAGAAATGATTTAATAATTGAGAAGATATTTCCAGCTATACCATAACTGGAGTTCTTGTGAAGTAACCCTTTATGCCATACTATATCAAAGGCCTTTGATATGTCAAGAGCAAGTGTCCTAGAAGGTTACCTCCGTCGAGAGATTCGCTAATCCTATGAGATATAACTAAAAATTATTATCTATACTAGACTTTTCAGCACATTGACTAACTCTTACTTCCCTTAATTCATACCTTATACCTTACATGCCATGGGCGTTGTTTCTGAAAAAGAGGAAAGAATTGCTGTTTTTCGTCTTAGAATCTATCCATATAACATTAACTGTTGTCGAGTTTATACCTTGAAATGTTATTTTTTAGCTTCTTATATCGATTGGCTTCATGCCTTGTCTGGGTCGATTTCCATCAGATACACACACACACACACAGACACACACATATATATGTCTGTATATATATATATATATATATATATATATATATATATATAGAGAGAGAGAGAGAGAGAGAGAGAGAGAGAGAGAGAGAGACAAACAGACAGACAGACAGACAGAGAGAGAGAGAGGTAAAATACCAGGTTGAGAAACTGGCGCGGTCTATCTTTCTCTCGAGGGTAGATGGGAGTCTCTCAAGCCGTGGTAGGCAACCCATCTAGTGATGGCGTCACAATAAAAAATACCCTTCATAGCCCTGGCGAAGCATCAAGTATTCAACTACTTACAAAATTTAAATTATACTACAAACTCGTGTAGTGAGTTCAATCCTGGCTGCGGCCATGCTGGATGGATTAATCCCTATTAATCTTTAACTGTACATAGAAGGATACCTTAATACTTACTTCGCTGCACCTTATCACTTATCATAAGAAAAATCCATGCAAATCTTAAGTCAGATCGGATCGGTAGTTTTCCAGAAAAAGCTGAACAGATGGACAAACACACAGAGAGACATAAAGACAGAATAAGACAAAGATAATATAGACAATCATATGCTAAGGAAATTTTATGGTAATACGTACGTGATAACATACGTATTACGTACCTTCCATAACTTTTTTTTTTAATAGGATCACTCATTCTGCAAGAATAGTAATTTGTTGAACTGCGTCTGTTTTTGGTGTTAAAACGTAAAAACGTAAACTCGAACTAGAAATACACTTTCTGGGCTTTTGCGCTAGGAACAAAGTTGGTACAATGAGATCGTAAGGTCGTCGTTCACGCCAGACGTCTATAGAATGGAAATATGTCACAAACTGCCCGCCCCCTAACCAGATACATTATGGCTTTGTATTAATGAGAATACTTTGATAAGTATGCTTCAGTTAGAATAAAAGTGGTAAAAATAATATTGTAGGGTCTTTATTTGATAGACGCCTACAGAATGAAAATATTTTTAAGCACGGCAACAATATACATCAGACGACGGAGACAACGGTCGAATTTCCACGTTTCCCTAGTTTGAATAATAATAATCTAATAATAATAATAATAATAATAATAATAATAATAATAATAATAATAATAATAATAATAATAATAATATCAACAACTAGCAGAACCAGTGGAAATTCCACGGTAGTTGAAAATTTCAAAAACTCACATCAGTTAGAAACTTCTTATCATATAATCAAACAATTACACTGAGCTGCTATTAAAGACTTAATGAAATCACGAAGCTCTGGATCTCCAGCTCCTGATATCTCTGCTGACACAATTGCATCAATCTGATGAACTGTTCTTATCTTATCCTGATCTCGCAGCATTATGATCATGTGGCAGTGTGATAGCCCTCTTTTTGAAAATCAATAACATAACCATTTGCAAATAGAATTCCCAGTACATGTCTGCCTTTAATGTCTTTCAAAAGTTCAGCTAGATGTGTATAATACATATGTGATATTAAATCAGGTCGATTTTATGTAAGTTCTGATGGCCACAAGTTGCTTACTATTTCAGGACATCTTGGATTATACATATATGTAAGGAATAGGTCTGGTTTTCTGTATTTACAGAAAACTACTTTGTACTGATTGTTTTGTACTAATTTCAACATGTATTAGAATTTGTACTTATTACATGGCATGTAATAAGTAATAATGTTTTCACCTGAAATGCGTAGGTTTAAAAGATCTCTAATCAACAAAAGCACACTATGATTTTATTTATTTTGCCATGAAATTTTAGTATGTAATAATGTAGGTAACAAAAATTTGTGAAGAGGGAATGGTCTTAATGATTTTTAACTGATAAAAAGCGACTATAAAGGGAGGTAATTCGTTTCTCATTAAGTAATGTGTGCTGTGATGATGTTTTTTGTGACACTGGACGGACGGACAAGTAAATTAAGATTTAGATAAATAATAATAATAATAATAATAATAATAATAATAATAATAATAATAATAATAATAATAATAATTAGTAGTAGTAATAGTAGTAGCAGTAGTAGTATTTACGTGTATTTGTACGTTATAAATTTCAACACTTATGTTGAAAAATGGGACGTTGATTGATGAAACTTATGTAAAATAAAACAATCTTATTCATTTGAAAATGAATTGTTCCAAAATCAAATTCTCTCTCTCTCACCCTCTCCCTCTCTCCATCTTTCTCCCGCTTTCCCTTTCTCTCTCTCTCTCTCTCTCTCTCTCTCTCTCTATATATATATATATATATATATATATATGTATATATATATATATAGAGAGAGAGAGAGAAAGAGAGAAAGAGAGTGAGAGAGCGAGAAAGAGAGAGAAAGATGGAGAGAGGGAGAGGGTGAGAGAGAGAATTTGATTTTGGAACAATTCATTTTCAAATGAATAAGATTGTTTTATTTTACATAAGTTTCATCAATATATATATATATATATATATATATATATATATATGTATATGTATATATATATATATGTATATACATATATATATATATATATGTGTGTGTGTGTGTGTGTGTGTGTGTGTGTGTGTGTGTGTGTGTGTGTGTGTGTGTGTGTGTGTGTGGCAGAACACTAGACTTAGGACCCCAAGTCTTAGGTTCGAACCTGATCCAGTTAAGCTGCGCTGATGAGTGGTATGACGACGAAACACGTTTCTGTAGCTAATATGTAAAAAATTATATATTTGGGGCATCACATGGGTACGGGAAAATTATTCTCCAGCTCAATTCATTCAAAAAAGATAAAATAAACAAAGGAATGACATTATATATATATATATATATATATATATATATATATATATATATATATACACACACAGAGACACTCAGCTTTATATATATATATATATATATATATATATATAAAGCTGAGTGTCTCTGTGTATATATGTGTGTGTGTCTGATCACGAATAGGCTCCTATATGGTTGACTATTTTAAAAAACTGATTACATATAATGATAGAAGATGTATCGAGGCACAGGAATGGGTATGTTTGATCTGGCAGAACGGTGGTTCATTAAAATTGCGAGTCTGGCTGTTTCAGTTTGAAGAAATATGGTATAATAAAATTATGGGGTGTTCGTTCGTGCCTGACCTCCATAGAATGGAAATATGTCACAAAGATTAACAAGGTTTTTTAATATAGATCCACAGAATATTGTGTTAAGTGTTTCAGTGTGAACAGGTATGGTATAATAAATTATGGGGTTTATCTATTTTATTTTTACTTTCATCATATTTTGCTTTGGTTTTGATACCCCCAAATTCGAAGCTATCTCTTTACAACCCTTCCTTTTCATAACCTACCATATTTTCATAAATCAGAGTCCATTTTCTGTAGACTGTTTTGAACCCAGTCAACGACGGGTACTTTTGCTAGTATATATATATATATATATATATATATATATATATATATATATATATATATATATATATATATATATAATTCTCTTATTTTATTTGATTTAGGTAAACAAAATTACCATTAGTCGTAAAAATAAGTCTACTCTTTCAATCTAAAAAGACTTCATCAAGCGTCAAAAACAGCCTCTCGTTTTAGTCAAGCCAAGACCCTTAATCCTTAGAAGATTATTTTCGTCTTCTGATGATTTTTAGACTAAAACAGTGGATTTATTGTTGCGAATAATCTATTTTTGAAGCCTAGTAGGTGATGCGTTTTTCATTTTTCTCACAGAAGAGGCGTTGTGAACGTGTCTCTGCTCTATCATTATTTTCATAGCAAGGTCTTAATTGAACTCCAATCAAATTCTACCCAATTTACACCATCAATGATTACTACACAACAACCTTACATTCATTAACCTTTATCCTTGAGTGGCCTTCGGGTCTTGATATCTGGTGACCCCCCAAGTAAAAAAAAAATGTTCGTTTAATGATCTTTCCAGACTGAGGAAATGCCGCTTGGAAAATAAATTCTTTTGTAGCTCAAAAATGAGCAAAATCAAGACGAAACTGTTTTTTTATGGGCATCACCACTTATCAAGGCCTAAAGACCACTCGAGGATAAGGGTTAAGAGTGTACAGTAGTCAATTGAACAATATAGTAAGTTTTAGTAATGGAAATTCGGTAAATTTGTTAACTTAAGTGGAAGGGCTCATCAAGTACTTGTTTACGTTGGACTTGAAGGGAAAACGGAAGACAATTCCCCAGGCTTTTTTCCAGAAGCTTTTTTCATGGAACCTACGTTTAGGTTTAGGCACAGATAAAGAGTGGGGGGTGGGGAATTATTGATAGACAAAACTGTTGTAAGACAGGTGAGGTTTATTCCGCTCGAAAATTTGTATCAAATCGCTACTCCATAGGGCATGGAAGAGGAGAGACAGGGAGAGAGAGATTGATAATCATTGTTTAATGATATCTTGTTTTGATATTTTAAAATCATCATGTTCATACGTGCAGTGCTTTCAATGGACTACTAAAACCTTTCGTTGACTATGTGAACCTTTTGACGTCACATCCGTTTCTATCAATCCCCCAAATCTAATGTTTGATCCTGACTGAACTCTCATTTCTATTTACTTTCGACAAACCAATTTATATACTAGTGCGTCTACTTGTCTTATACTTAACATTTTAACATACAGTCCTAAGAATGATATCTCATTTTTAATTCTCCACATGTAATTAGAATTTTGAGTTTCGGAAGGATAGTGCATTCTTCTTGTAGGCCAGCATAAATAAATCCGACGGAAATAACTCAGATAATTCTGGAACCAACAATTGAATTGTGTCTTTATTTTATTTCTTATATAATACGTTTTTAGATGATACGGTATTGGGAATTTCCCAACTATAAACGGTAACAAAAATAAAGTAACGTCGACAATAAGGAAGAAACACAACACAGATGTAGTTTTTATAAGAAAACTTGTATTAATAGGAAAGAGAAGGAAGAAAAAATGTTTCTTGCAAAAGCAGTCGCTTTGCGGAACTTATTTATTGTTTGTCCTTTTAACGCTGTTTGTTTCCTGTGGAGTTTGGCCGGGTTGAGGTAAAAAAAAAAAAAGAAGAAAGCCTTGTATTCTTTGTGCTGCAGTTACTGTTGAAACTTCTCTCTCACCTGTCCGGTATGATAGGCGAAGAAAACTGAAAAAACAAGTGTTGTCTTCAGGGGGTCAACAAGCAAAAGAGGAAGAGAATTCGAAATAACCGCTCTTGAGGGGGGTGGGGGAATCTAAAAAGGGAGGTCTGTGATTCGTTGTTTTTCATTCAATCAGAGGGCACCCCGTTAGTGACTCCTTAATAATTCCAATAATGGGGACATAAAGAAACGAATTATTTTATTTTAATCATTATTTCGATTTCAATTAGTTTTTCGTTGCCTTCTCTTATCGCTTTCAGGGTCATTGGGGGGTTGTCCAATCGCTGTTCCCTGTATCAACCGAGGTAAATCCAAATCTTTATAGTCCAAGCATATTTGCCCAGTTTACCGACTATAGTTGACGTCGGTTAGTCTTCATTACGACAAAAACTTCTAAAAATGATTCCTTCATGCAATTCTTTATTTATCCCTTTTTATTTATTTATTTATTTATTTTTATATTTTTATTTTAATTTTCTGGTGTTGTCTGAAAATACCAGCTTCCTGAATAAAAATGCACCAAACATTGATGTTATTGTTTTTATTTTCGTTTGCAAAACTCAATCATGTTCTGCAATTACAAAAACAAAAGCAACATTTTTTTCTCTACAAAACAACCCACATCAAACATAATAAATAAATGTAGCCCCCTCCCCCCCCACCTATATCACATTGCCACTGTACCTTGCTTGGGGGTGGAAATACAATTTAAAAAAATTTTTAAATCAGATTTAAAGAACTTGAAACATAAAAATGTTTACTATAATGACGAGTTTTGACATTAAATAACTCCAAAAGTGTTATATAATATAACATAAAACAAACACAAAAAACTTTTCTTTTATTTCTTCAGTCTTTTTTATATGTTCCCTTTTCATTTTTTTTTTACTTTCTTTTTTTCTTTTCACGTCATTCTTTTTCACTATTCTTTCATCTTTGTTTTTCCGTCTTTTTCTTTTCTGTTTAGTTATTTTTACTTTAGTGTTGCTTTAACTACATTTCTTTCTTTCTTTTTTTTGTAAACTGTTTTTCCTTCTTTTTTACCTTTCATATTACTTATTTCTTTTTCATTCATATTTATTCTTTCCCTCTACCTTTCTTTCTACCTTTCTTACTTATCTATCTATCTATCTATCTATATATATATATATATATATATATATATATATATATATATATATATATATATATATATATATATATGATGCTCCCTATCTTGGGTTGAGCATATTGTGAAGTGATATTTCGATTCTAGCTTGAGGTAGTTGCTTGTCTAGCCACACTGATGAGTTGTGATACAGCGAAACAGTACTGCATGTGGATGAATATAATGCTCCCTATCTTGGGTTGAACATATTGGGATGTGATATACAAACTGCCATTAGCGTATTAAGCAGTGTCTTTGTGCAAACAAATTGAGCTTAGGCGTTTGGGCAATGTCAACACATTGTTAATTCACTACCCTGAATAGCGTAACGGTTAGAAGTGCTGGCTGTCGTTTGGGCGGTCGAGTTTCAATCATGGTTTGAAGTAGTCACTTGTCTAGCCGCACTGATGAGCTATGATACAGCGAAACAGGGCTGTATGTGGATGACTATATATATATATATATATATATATATATATATATATATATATACTCTACTCCTTTTTTTTCTGTCCATTAATTTTATAATTAATGTTACTTTTCTATGATTTGTTTTTATTTCTATCTATTCTAAACTGTCTTTCCTTCCTTTTTTTCTTTCATATTTATTCTTCCAATGCGCCTTTTCATGAGTTGTGTTCGAAACGTAATGCCTCCTATTTTTTATTCCGCTCGAATGGATCAGAGAGGATTGAAAATTGCATTGTTATGATGACTGAACGTGTGTATTCATGACCTGATGGTTTCATCTCTCAGTTGCAGATATTAACGGTGCGAGCAATCCCAAGAAAGCGCTCCCTGTCATGGACGTGTGTCAAAAGCAGAGATGCGTCATTGAATTTCACCATGCAAAAAAAAAAAAAAAAAAAAATGAACCGATTATCATTTAATAGCGCCTGTGAAACATATACGAAGCTGATGCAGTTGATGTTAGCACCGTTAGGAGATGGGTTCGTCGATTTCAGAGTAGCGACAGAGATGTGAGTGACAAAGTGTGCTCCAGACTTTTACGACCGAGGTATCAAACGAAACTGGCTAAAAATAAATGTATTAAGAATGGCGGTGATTATGTAGAAAAATAAATTCTGAGGCACAAAAGGTCGCTCAGTACCATTTCCATTTTCGTAGCTCTTCAACGCTTTAGTTTTTGAGTTAAAAAAAAATAGAAAGCCTTACTTTTGAAACGAATATCGTATCTTTCTTTCATTTTCTGTCTTTCTCTCTACTCGCTTTTTAAAAAAAAACTATTCCGTCTGTTATTTTTTTCTTTTTCTGTTTTTTTTTTTTTCTTAAATTCTGTAACTCAAAAGGGAAATCTTCAGTTTTCAAAATAAAGTTGTAGCAAGTATTTGTCATTCCCAACTGAAATCAACTAAAATACTTGAAAAAAAAAGACAACCATGACGACGTATCGGTAAAGAAAAAAAAAAAAAAATCTTGCAATAAAACACATAATCAATTAGATTAATATCACTCGCTTCTAAGTATGACTATTTCAGCTATTCGATTTTGTGTTACCTGGTTTATCGAACTAAAGCATCATCACACTCATCATCATCGTCACCATAGCACTAAGCTTCTTGCGTTTAACAATTACAAAACGAACCTTCTCATCCGCCGACTGCCATAGCTAATAACATCCCACCTGAAAGCTCATTATTCAAACAGCTCGGCTTAACACTCACAGGAAACATGAACTGGAAAAAAATAATACATTGTGTTCATTACGAAGGCTGCTGCAAAGAAGTAGGGCTCTCTGGAGGATCTGAGCAGGTGAAAAATCTGAGAAGGAATATCACCACCCAGACTTCGATTTGTTGGATACCTCAACTACTGGGATCATAAGGAGGTTTAATTTCATTCAACTTCCAGAGAAAACCATCGACCCTTATTAAGGAGAATAAATGAATTGTAATAATGTTGGAAAAGAGCAGAGAATATTGTAAACTTGGGGAAACCTTTTGTCACTCAGGCTCCAGGGAAAATCGCATGTTTTTACCAGTCAGGTATCACTGATAATGACTCGGGTATGCAGTCCGAGTGAGGAAACATATAAAATAAAATAAAATTTTAAAAATTAAAAATATATATATATATATATATATATATATATATATATTATTATTATTATTATTATTATTATTATTATTATAATAACAACAACAACAACAACAACAAATCTGAACAGTGCAAGCAAAACAGGAGATCTGAAAGCAATGAAAGCCAATACTACCAAATGTGAACGGGGGAAAAACAAAAACAGAACGACCAAACCCGACAGAAACAAAACTTTACTGGAGTAAGATATGGGAAGAATGATGGGATCACAATAGAAATGCCGAATGGCTGAAAGACATGAAAGACGAGTTACAAAAAATTGAAAAAGGAACAGTGAATGAAATCAGCAAGGAAGCCCTATAGAAAATCATACGAAAAATGGCAAACTGGAGAGCACCAAGGCACGACAGGATACACGCATACTGGTTCAAAAAATTTACAACATTACACGAAAGGAAGCTCAAAACTTGAGAAAATGTATACAGGAAACAAACGAGCCAGATTGGATGACAAAAGATAAAACTGCACTGATACAGAAGAACACAAAGAAAGGAACCGTCCCCAGCAATTATACAAGGGCCCGACAATATTTTTCGGACACTTTAGTATTCGACTTTCCAAGTACCATAGAGTGGGGAAATTCCTTCAATAGAATAGCATAAACATATAAAGACAATACATGTAATAAAAATGGAAGAAAATCGATTAGACAAGGAAAAATATTTAATTTTCATCATCTTTTACAAAACACACGCAGCATTATTTTTCGGACATCGTTGAAAAATTGTTAATAGTCTGTATTATCACATTTCATCTCAATAACTTTTATCAATCTCTCTTCAGAATGATCAAACATATGCACAATAACATCTCTACGTGTTTCTATTAGTTGTTTTTTGACATCTAGTATTCGTTCCCATAGTTGAGACTCTTTCGTTATTTCAGGTCCATCATAGACAAGTTGCGCAAGCATTTCCCAAACATTTTCCATTAAATTTAGATCTGGGCTTTTTGCAAGCCATTCCAAAGTAGTCATATTCACTTTAGCCATCCATTCTTTCAAGAGATTTGACACATGGATACTGCAATTGTCTTACTGTAGAACGACATCATTCCCCATCTCTCTTCTTATCATTGGTAGGGCTTTCTTGTCCAGCAACTGTTTGTAGGTTTCGCTGTTCTGTCGTCCTTTCAGTCACTCCAACCATATATTTCCATTAGCAAAGATCATACCCCAAACCATAACTCTTCCTCCTCCCATCTGCCGTTTTATCAGTACAACAGGCTCACCCCTTCTCGACCAAGTACACCATCCATCGAGCCCATCAAACTTGAAACGCTTCTCATCAGTAAATATAACCTTCTTAAAGTTAACATGCTTTGTTAACCACCTTTTAGCACTCTCCATTCTTGCTCCTTTGTGTTTCTTTGTTAATGTAATTTTTTTCTTAGCCTTTGCATACTTCAAACCAATCCTATGCAGCGTTCTTTGTACTGTTCCGACGTTTGCATCCAATTCACATCTCTCCTTCGCTTTTGTTGCTGTAACTTATTCTCCAGATGGCAAAAGCCGTGCCACAGTCCTCTTCATTTTCCTTTCAGTCCTCTTTACAATTGGTCTTTTCCGTCCTTCTTTTTCCGCTTGGAGTTTGTCTTCAGCATGTATTCGATTGTTGATTTCAACAGCTTCAAATCCATGGTGATCTTCTGATACTGAGGCCATCTTCCCGCTTCTTCCGTGCCAAACCAACGACTTCTTTTGAATGCATTTTACCCCATTAAACTTAATTGTTTTGTCAGTAAAATAGAACAGATAATTGATTCTAATAATGACAGCTAAGTGTACAAGCAGAAAATTTGCATACAGCATACATGAACATAACTTTTAATAAAATAGGATTTTTTGTCATGTCCGAAAAATAGTCTCGCGCAAGTTTTTGCAAAAATCACAAAAAACTAAACTTATCAAAGCCAAACTAAAAAAAAAAAAGCGTTTACACTAGTAGTGGATTTTCACTCCTCAACTCCGTACTTTCAATCTCCAAAGTTTTTGGCACTAGTAACCACCTTGAATTACTTTTAATTACAATATTGGCAGGCCCCTGTAGGTTGATTACGTGCTTACTCAATATGTGGAAAATATTAACAGCACAATGAGGGAACAACTCTACTACTACCTGGATAATCAACAACTTATTCCCAAAGAACTGAAAGGATGCCAAAAAGTAAAAAAAACAAAAAAAAAACATAGTCTGCTATATACAGACCAAAAGATCCTAAAGGAGGTAAAAAGGAGGTAAAAAGAAGGAGAAAGAATCTCGTCATGGCGTAGATTGATTATAAAAAATTGTACGACAGGATTTCGCAAACATAGATAATAGAATGCTTTAAAATGTATAAAATACCAATCAGGATCCTCAACATGATAGAAAATGCAATGAAAACGTGGGGATTGAAACTGACAGCTGATGGACAACACATAACAGAAATCAACATCTTCCAAGGAGATTCACTATCACCATTACTGTTCATCATAGCCATGATGCCCCTGAACAATATATTGAGAAAATGCCGAGCCAGATAAAAGTTCTCTAACACAGAAGAAAAAATGAACCATCTGATGTACATGGACGATCTGAAACTTTTCGCAAGGACCGAAAATGAACTAGAGACACTAATAAACACTATCATGATCTTCAACCAGAATATCCAAATGGAATTTGGTATGGAAAAGTGCACACTACTAGTTATAATAAACAGAAAACTGGAGACGAAAGAAGGTATGACACTGCCCAACCAAACAGAGATGAGGGTACTAGGGGAACAAGACACCTATAAATACCTGGGAGTTCTGGAAGCAGACACCATCAAAGCAACAGAAATGAAAGTGAGAATTGGAAAGAAATACCACAGGAGAACGAGAAAACTTCTGGAAACTAAATTATATAGCAGAAACCTAAGAAAAGGCATAAATACATGGGCAGTATCACTAGTAAGATACTCTGGACCGTTCATAGGGTGGACTAAAGAAGAACTGAGACAGCTTGATCAGAAGACCAGGAAACTCGTGACCATGCACAACGCACTGCACCCAAAGGATGATGTTGACTGACTCTATGTGAAAAGGAAAGATGGCGCGAGGGGACTGGTTTGTATATAAAAGACTGTGTAAATGACACCAAAAAAGACTATTCCAACAACAGTACTGACATGCAGAAGTTCAAGTGCAACGTGAACCGACACCTTGCTGCCCAAATCCCTACATAGTACCCCAGTAGTTGTTGCCCCTGATAGTAGCCCCCTACACCAAAGTGGCAATTTGCCTTGTTTGGGGTGAAAATGTAATAAAAAAAATTTAAAAAATAGAAAAATACATAAAGGATAATTATGGCAGCAAGATACACTGAAAAAATCAACAAAACAGAAAACAGAGAGACAAAGAATGAGACAAGAAAAGAAAAATGAAAAGAGAAACAACTACACGGAAGGATGACAAACGATCAGAATAACGAAAACACTTGGACAATAATGCGAAAATGACACCTAAACCGAGTAACTGAATCCCTAATAAGGACAGCACAAGATAACTCGATAAGAACCAACCACATCAAAGCAAAGATCAACAAAACACAATAAAACAGCAAATGCAGACTCTGTGGACAAAAAGGCGAAATGATAAACCATATAGTAAGTGAATGTAACAAACTAGCCCAAAAGCAATACAAGAACAGGCACGACCAAGTGGGAAGAGCAGTACACTGGGAATTGTACAATCAACTGTGTCTCGAATGTACAGACAAATGGTACAAACATAAGCCAGCAACAGTAATTGAAAACGAGAATAACAAAATCCTATGGGACATCCAAGAATTGAAAACGAGAATCACAAAATCCGATAAACCACTCCAAGCAAGAAGACCGGATGTCATAATAATTAACAAGAAGGAAAAGTCCTGCCAAATCATAGACTTTGCAGTTCCAGCTGACCACAGGATAAATATAAAAGAAAAGGAGAAACGGAACAAATACACAGAGCCAGTTAGAGAACTGAAAGGGATATGGATGATAAAAAAAATCAAAATAGTACCTATAATAGTAGGAATACTAGGAACATTTCCGCAAAAACTTAAAAAAATAAAAAAAGAATGAGAAATTGGAACTAAATGAATGACTGGAAAGATACAACGAATAACAATAATGAAAGTAGCTGAAATATTAAGGAATTTCTTTGCATACAGAGACTGATACACATGAACCACATGTGCGGGTCAGACGAATTGCTGAATAATAAACCGATGCAGTTTTCGTTGTTTACATTTATATTATAGATTTTATATGTTAATCGTTAATTATGGTCACTTTTTACATTTTAGGTTACAACTTTCTGTGTGAATGAAAACTTCCTGAATACATTGAGGACATTGCCAAAGTTGCTGCAAAGAAAGTGGGCTCCATCTACCGTGCTAGAAAATAACTCACACCAGATCCTATATCCTTACAAAGCCACAAGTCGGTCATGCACGGAGTATTATTGCCACATCTGGTCTGCTGATCAAAGGTCAGCCAGCAGTTATCTTCTACAAAGATCGTTCATGCTGGGGCGTCCAGAAGACGAGGATAGGAGAGAGAGAAAGGGTGTCTTTCTTCAATGCTTCCTGGGTTCTCTTTGCTGGCCGATCACGATTCCCAAATTTGTATGGTGTACTGATGGAATCCATAGGCCTTGCAAGTGGATTGGTCAGTGTGTGGCAAAAGTGAATAGCAGGAAAATTGATTTTCAGGAAAAAATAAGTCTCTATTTAATTTACGACTGCTATAATTTTGTTTTTGTGCAAGTGTTGCTTGAGACATGTAATTTATTATAAGGGTTACACAATGGTAAAAAAGACTGAAGAACGTTGTTTCAGAGATAAAGAAATGCTGGTATATTTCAATTAGAGCAACGAGTGTGGCTAGAAGTGCGTTCCTCTTTATCAGCAAATGTGTGACTGATACGTGTATAAAGATTTTGCCCTTGTTTTTGGCTTGGAACAAATACATTGAACACATTGCCAAGGCTGCTGCAAAAATGTGTGCTTCCTCTACTGTGCTAGAAAATTACTAACACCTGACAGTATCCTATATCTTTACAAAACCACCATTCGCCCATGCATAAAGTATTGTTGCCACATTTGGACTGAATCTTCCATTAGTCTCTCCCTCTTAGACAGAGTTCATAAAAAGGGTCTCCAACCTAATAGATCCTTCACTATCAACCAAGCTCCAACCTCTGTCCCATCACTGCAGTGTTGCATCCCTGTGCCTGTTTTACAAGTACTTTAATGGAATGTGCTCTAACGAACTCGTAGCACTTGTGTCGACCTCCGGCTAACCTGACAAGCAGCAAAATTCCACCTCTCAACTGCAAAGATCCCTAGATGCTGGAAAGCCTTCTACTCTAATGGCTTCTTCCCTCAATTTGGAATTCTCACCCGATCTCCTGTTTCCTTGATTGTACTGGTATGCAGAAGCTCAAGGGTGATGTAAACAGACGTCTCGCTGCTCAACTCCCAGCATAGTCTTCTTGTAGATATGGTCCCAAATAATAGTCTCTTATGTGCAAGTGACACTGTGCCCTTTTTGGGGTGAATAAGATTTAAGAACAGATTTTAAAACGTTAATCTTCCCAGTTAATAAAAGAAAGAATAAAACCATTTCGTTTGCATGGAGACTTAATAACTAAGCGAGACATTTTTAAATTTTCTCTGGCTTGATTGGATATCAAGCTTCTACACATTGACAATGGCCGACCGCACTTATTTGTCTTTACTAGTCTGTCTATGAATAAAGAAACTGAAAAATAAAAATGAACAATAAACTATTTTTTATTAAGACGCAGAGAAACCAAATTAGTCTCTCTCGGAAATGCCTGGAGTGAATAATTTTTTTATGTTCAATCTGATGCATTTAATTTCTTGGTCAGCACATGATAAAAATACCGCTTAATGTCCTGGTTGAAAAAATATTGAACAAGAAAAGAAAAGCAGATAATAAATAAATTTTATTTCTTTTAAAATGCCGACAGTAAATTTGTTTACTGATGTTACAAAAATCTAATGGATGAATTTATGACAGTTCATGGACCCTGTCGAAAAACTCACCTTTTGGGGCACATTTTGAGCTCTTTTTTAGAATATATTTTCAGCAATGTTGGTGTAATTTTGGACACATTTTAGGCTCATTTTTCGTAAATTTTTTATACATTTTAAAATTTTTAAGTACACAAGTGTTTAATTTAAGGCAAATTTTGGGCATATTTGGATCACTTTTTAGTCACATTTTGAGGACAGTTTAACACATCTTTGGCATATTTTAAATATATTTTGAGCACATTATTGTCAGAATTCGAGATACACTTTGAGCAATGAGTTTATTTTCAGCGAATTTAAGATATGTTCTGCGCACATTACCGTTATAATACTTCACTGAGTCATCCAAAAATTTGTTTTCTATATTCGTGACTGTATTGACCAATCAGATCAGTTACTAATATGCCACACAATGGCAGCAAACAATTATAACTATGTAAATCTAAAAATTAAACTTTAACAATCAGGATCGCAAATCACACTTTCTAGTAAAAATTGACAAAACAATTGACAATTATAAGATATATACTTTCGAGTATAAAAACAAGATATATAGCAATAATATAGTGAATTTTCAAGAGTCTACAACAATTTTAAATACCTGTACAAAAAAGTCTAGAAACTTATTGAAGGCACTTATCAAAAATCGATAATCGAAAAAATCCGATAAATTTATTAGTGCTCATTTTGTAAAAATAATCTACTGTCTACTTTGAAAAGGTATTCCATAATTTCATTGAGTCTTACCATGAAAATAGCGATAGAGCAGATCCAGGCTTGCAACGTCTCTTCTGTGGGAAAGAGGTTGCAGGGAAGAGAAAAGGGCATCACATTTCGAAGTCAGTTTTGAACTCTATCAAAGCTGGATAGAGTGTGCCAAGCAGCTCCTTCCCAGATGTGGCAACAGTATTCCATTCTAAGATGTACCTGGCTCTTATACAGATAGAGGATTGCATTTGCAGTGAGATACCTACTGGAGCGGTTGAGCAATCTTACCATTTTCCAGCAATCTTGGCAACAGATTTGATGTATCTGCTCCATTTCAGATCAGAAGTGAAGGTTAGCTCCAGAAGCTTGTCAAGATATGGAGCTTCCCCAAGACTAGATCCATTCATTTCAATTAGGGTGTGATGGGGGTCAGGGCGATTATGATGAAAGTAGAGAAGCGTGGTTTTTGGTGCATTAAAATTAACCAGCCACCTTTTCCCCATTGCACCACGTTCTCAAGATCAATTGATAGAATATTGCCACCTATTCCATAGCTGACGGTCTTGTGAAGTAAAACTTTATGCCATACTCTATCAAAAGCTTTTGATATGTCAAGAGCTGTTGCTTTAGAAATGAAGCCCCTGTCGAGAGATTCACTAATCCTGTGTGAGTTAGTATATCTGCTGTAGATCTCGCAGAATATAAACCATATTGCATGTCACTGAACAGGGGTTTTTTTTTGTGCCAAAGTGGTTGACCACTTCTGTTTATCACACATTCCAGCAACTTACTCATGATGCACAAGAAACTGATTGGTTTGTACTGAGATGGAGATGACTAATCTCCTGAATTTTAATACGGGGCAGACTGATGAAGTTTTCCAAAGTGTTGGGAAGAATTTCTCCTTAAGGCAACGTTTAAACAGCTTCGTAAGTATGGGAGTTAGTTCCGGTGGAAGCTTTTGGAGCACTATGACTGGAATATCGAATTATATTATCCTAACCTGCTGCTGCTGCTGCTGCTGCTGCTCCTTACTTGGAGGAACTAAAATAAATTCATAATTCTTTAATACTTCCTGGAATACAATGCTTTTGGCATTTTTTCAGGTCATAAAATATGCCATATTCAGTCAATGAGATCCGGTGTGTGATATCTGAATGTACTACTTACACAAAATAAAACCCCGCTTCTTTCATTCATCTAATAATATTCTTAGCTGTTCTATCGTTCCATTTCAGCATTTTTCTATTGATTATTATCCCAACAACTTCATCGGGTTGCCGTTACATATTTACTGTCGTCGATGAATACAGTCAATTTCCTTTTCATTGCTCGATTCTAACTGCGATCCAGTGTCTGATCACTATGTTTGGACTTCTCTCATTTATCCATTCCGACTGAGGAACTTAGTTTATGTCGGAGAAATTCAGATAATTTCTGCTGCGGCTTGGGGTTGGGTCCAGCAACACTATTGCTTATCAGCCAAGAGTTAACAGCCAATGTGAGTGCCATAATGGCATTATATGGAGCACTATCCTCTTAGCTTTGAAATCATAATGGTTACCCATCAACGCTTGTTATGACGTTCTACAGGATGTTTTGCATGATATTCGCTTTCTATTATTTACTGCCATTAACACAACTTCTCTTGAGCGCATGTTCAATTTTGAAAGGTGCTCTTCCACTGACATTGCATTACCTGTTTGGCTTTGTGAGCCTGAGGAAGTTTTATTAAAACAGTTTGGTGGAAGGAGCAAGCATGGCTCGATCATTGAGGTAGTAGAACTCTACACATGCAAGAATTTGGCATCATGATGGTAGGGAAGTGAAAACTGCTCGGTGCTTTAGCCTCACTTTCTTTTTCACTTGGAGCCGGAACTTTCTTTAGGGACGACTTTCTTCTCCTCTCACCATTTTCTTTTATTCCTCTCAAATCTTGAGAATTCTCGCGGTGTCTCTCCCTCTTTCTCATAAAACCAACCACGCCTACCGCTTCTTCTTCTTGCTCTTCTTCTTCCCCCAGCCCCTGTGTACTGACAGCAAACAGAACAGACTTTGTTTTTGGAAGTGAGTGCATTAGAAGAATTGCTACTACAGGAAGATCCAGTAGCACTGAAACATTTGACATGTTTTCAATGCTCGGATCTGCTGAAAGCCTTCTATCCGATATAAGCTCTGCAAATCCGAGCTCTTCACTTGATGTTAATTCTACAGAAGATGATGTACTAAATTGAAATCCCTAGATTCATTATTCTCAAAGATTTGAAACGTATCCTGGATCTTCCAGTCGTGAGCTATTTCCCTACCGATCTAGCGGGATTCGCAAACCAGTTCAGTGGCTAGATTTATGAAAATGAGGGAGGGTGTTAGAGTTTCATTAAAAAAAAAAAGAATTTGGTTATGATTCTTGTTCATGTGATCACGTGATTTTCCTATTTAAATTTTTAAAAACTTTTAAAATTCTTATTTATATTCGTTGGGCTCCTTGTCTTGAGTGGTTATTACTAGGGCTATGACAACAGCATATTCTTTCCATTGTTTTTACTCTCGAGTATATATCCGACACAGTTAGATACAGTTAACCAACCAAGGATCATATCACTCTGCATATAAACATATAAGATATCAATGGATATATACCTGAGAATCAAAACAAGGAAAAGAATATGCTGTTGTCATAGCTCTAGTTATTACTGCAAAATTCAGTAAAATAAAGTCTTTATAAAGTCTTTCTTCTTTTGTCTTAGTAGAGTAAGAGCATCTTCACATAACCACCTCTCAGCTTTAATTACAACATCAATATGGATGCCTTTTAAACGTACATGAATTTTATCGTTCATACCAGTCGGATCAATCCGTTATAGTCTGAATCATTTTAGAGTCGGTGATTTTACTTTCGTCGTGCTGAGGTATGGTTCTGTGAGGTTCTAGGATGACCCCTCTTTAATAGGGTGTTAGTTTATTGCTAATCACCCTATTAGGAAATGCCAATGGGGTTGCTCAGGCATTTTTTAGTCTGCCATAGTGCATACGCTTCCTGCGTGCTGGCTTTTTAATTGCTAACTTTTGATCCTGTGTCACATCTTTCTGCGGCGAGAGGACACCAAATAGGAAGTGGATTGATTAAAAGTACACTATCTTTTTATGAATTGTTCGATTGTCTCTTGTGTCGGAAGACCATCCATCTGGATAGTTTTTGAACACACCTCACATCGCTTTTGCTCTGTTTACCAAAATGTTTGGCTTCCTAAGTATTAGCGAATGCCAACTTGAAAGGTATCCAGAGAGCAAATGGCCAACATTCGACTCTAATCGCTGTGTCGATTGAAGAAGGGAAATTGGCACTAGTATTTGCTATGCAATTGTACGGACTTGAGAGGACAACAGATTCTTTACAGTGACACTAACAGGGGAAAAAAAGAGATTCATGCGGAAAGTTAAAGTACTAAAGAGTTTAGAGTAAAATCAAAGTAATCCACTATCACCTTGGTACCATCTATCTATTTATCTATCTATCTATCTACCCTTTTTTTTACAAAGTAGTAACCACTTATCAAGGCCTGTAGGCTAGTCGAGGATAAAGGTTAATGAGTGTACGGTAGTCATTAGGACAATAGCATAGTAATCGTTACTCGTGGGAATTTGGTATAATTTGATTACTTAAGGAGATGGCTCAACAATAACTTGTTTATGTTGGATTTGAAGAAAACCATATTGTAGTTAGCTGGAAAGCAGGCCAGCGGAACAGAGTTCCACAGACGGGTAGTTCTAGATAAAACAGCTTTGTTCATTGAATCACTGTTTAGGTATAGGCACAGATAAAAAGTGGGATAAATTATTGGTAGTGGTTTCAGTTAGAGAAGTGTTTCTTGTGAAAGTTTGGCAATGGGGGGAACAATAGATTGGAGCTCAGACAAACACTTGCTAGCCATGAAAATAGCAATAGACAAGAGACAGACTAGCAACATCTCTTCTGTGGAAAAGAGGTTGCAGGGAAGAGAAAGGGGCATCCCCCACTAGGCTACGGTCTATTTTGAACTCTGTAAAGGTAGGATAAGCTGTTTCTAGCAGCTTATCCTACCCAGATGTGGCAACAGTACGCCAACCTTAGACGTACTTGGCTCTTATATAGGTAGTGTGACCGAAGCAATTCAATTGATGGAAAAGAGGACATGTTGTTAATTGTATCGTGATAGTTGGTGTGTTGACACGTTCACACCATGTGTGAATTGAAAACTGTATAGATAAACATACAACGTGCCCTTGCTCCAGAATTTTAGCTTGATATGATCTCAGTCATAATGCTTCACAATTTTTGTTACAAAGAGGAAGTCGCAGATGCAAAACTTTTCACTCATGCTATTATATATCTTAAGTTTGGTTACACAACCAATATATATATATATATATATATATATATATATATATATATATATATATATATTACACAACCAATATATATATATATATATATATATATATATATATATATATATATATATATATATATATGTATATTACACAACCAATATGTATATATATATATATATATATATATATATATATATATATATATAGACTGCTGATCCAAAATTTAAGACCACTTAAATATCTTTAAAAAAAAAAATCTTTTTTTTAAGGATAGATTTTAAATTCTTCTGACTTAAGGTTACCAATACCACAATCTAAAAGGTTATGGAAACAAACAGGTACATTTCCCAAGATTTATTTTTAAAATTTACATTTTTATTAAATTAGGTTTTTTACAGATGATCAAAATTATAAGACCAGAGACAAAAATTCTATTAAATTGTACAAAAAGTGCATGAAGTGACTTCCAAAATTCTTTGCAGCATGCTAGAAATAAGGGTTTCCATTAAAGTGTGGGGGATTTTGCTCCAGTTTCTGAAGATGGTTTCACAAAGTTCATTTTTTGTTGAATATTGTTTGCCATTTCGATAAACCTCTCTTGTCATCCATCCCCAAACATTTCCAATTGGGTTAAACTCCGGTGAGCATGAAGGACGTTCCAAGAGATGGGCTCGATTTTCTTGTAGAAAGTTCAAGGTCCGTCTTGCAGTATTGATTGCAGCATTATCCTGTTGGAATAACCATCCATCCCCACACAAACGATGACCCTCCATCATCAAAGATGTTTTTTTTGTAGCATGCTAACATAACCAGCTGCTGTCTGACGACCCTGCACCACCTGAGGCTCCATCGTCCTTATGTAAGAAAAATCACCCCATACCATTACGGACTCTCCACCACTATGACATGTGGAAAAAATTTCAAGGGGCATGTGTTTGTCATGCCAATATCGCTGGAAGCCATCAGGACCATCTAAATTGAACTTTTCCTCATCAGAAAACAGGATTTTCTTCCACTTCTCAACGTCCCAGGTTTGATATTCACGGCCAAATTTTAAGCAATCTACTTTGTGATGTGGAAGCAATCGAAGAATTTGTTTGCGCTTTTTATTTACCATGACTTTTTGTTGTAAGTGTCGTCTGATGGTTATTGGACTGTAATCAGCATCTGTAACTATCTTAATTTGATTAGAAGAAAGTCCTCTGTCATTCATAACAACCGGTTTGATTCTCCGACTCAATGCAGGAAAAATTTGGGGGAGGGAGCTACCAAAGGATTTTGCTTTTCTATAATTCTCAGTGTTCTTTAGAAAGTTGCAAATAACAATTTTACTGCGATTTACCTTAGCTGCCATCGATCGGTGTGATAAACCTTGCTTATGGAATCCTAGAATTCGAGAGCGCTCAACTTCGGTTAGTTTTCTTGCTTTACTGAACTAAAAACATTAGAATTACAATAAATCTAACAATTTATACCCTTGGTCTTATAATTTTGATGATGTGTAAAAAGCCTAATTTAATAAAAATGCGGATTTTTAAGTAAAATTTTTGGAATGTACCTTTTTGTTTCCATAACCTTTTAGATTGTAGTATTAGTAACCTTAAAACGGAAGAGTTTAAAATCTATCCTTAAAAAAGGTTTCTTTTCAAAGATTTTTAAGTGGTAAAATTTTGGATCAACAGTATATATATATATATATATATATATATATATATATATATATATATATATATATATAAGTGTGTGTGTGTGTGTGTGTGTGTGTGTATAGTGATGGTTGTGTAGTTCCAACGAGAGAAGAAATGTATATTTAAAAGAGTGTAGCCATTAACAATTGTGGGTTTTCCAGATTTTTATCATTTTTTATTTGAAAATATTTTTATAACGCGTTTCAAGCTTTGTTCAGCTCTCTTCAGATATTTTTATATAAATGTTTTTTTTTTTAAGTGAAAGCTTGAAATGTCTTTTTGGAAAACATTTTCAACTCTGACAACACTGATTGTGTTTTTCAGAGAAATGCCAATCTCAGACTACACACACACGGCATTATCGTGTTGCCACACCGGTTCCCGTCAGATCACCAAGGTTGAGCCTGGTTAGTACCAGATGGGTAACCATTTGGGAATTCTAGGCGCTGCATATGCTCTCCGGGTATCTATGCATTTGTTTCTTGTTATCCTGTACATACACTTCACTTGCCACTAGTATTTAGAAATGTCGACTCAGGAGAGATGTGCTTGGAGATTGTGCACCTCCTGCCACAAAAATTTCACGCACAGGCAACCCTTCATGGGTATCCATAGTCTGTCAAAGACTGAAAGAGCTTGTATTTTGCAACTAATTTTTAATATGTACTGTATAAAATTATACTTAGGCCCCGCCATACGGCGATTTCACCATACGATCCCAACCCCAGAACAGATTAAAGCTGTAAATATCTTATTATATGTTTTCCATTTCTCTTTCAATTTTCGGATTTTAATCATGTCATAACGCACTTTATTTCCTTTTGGCGGATTGATTGTTGCTATTCCTTCTGATGAGTTAAGGGCATAATAGATTCACTAATTGATATAATAATTAAGTGATTGATTTTGCGCTACGAAACAGACACTGTCCAGAATTGTAAATATCAGCTGGATTAAAGAAATGAATTAGGATACTTACAGGCTTTAAAAGCGGGTGTAAAAAAAGGTATATATTTTTTTATTACAAATATTAAAGATATCCCCTCTTAAACTTACTTTTCCACCCGATTTTATTTTTATTTTTTATTTTATTTTGTTTATCAACATGAAAATAAGTTATTTTTTTTCTTTATATTTTTAAATATTTTCCAGACATATCTGCCTTACTTAAAAAATGCTAATTTTATTTTGGTGTCTTTAAATCCCACCCCCACTCTCTCACACACACAAACACACACACACACACACACACACACACACACAGACACACACACACTATTTTTGCTGATGAGGAGACTTTGTTTTATAAACTCAAATGATAATATTATTGTTCAAGTCGTATTGTCTATTTCAATAAAAACATCGTTTCCGAAACGATCGTACAATTTATTGGTTTTGTTTGTTTTTCCTTTTGAAACCGATTTTTATTTATAAATTATGAATCATTTTACTCAATATTAAAATAGCTCTAGGATACGCATACCTATCGAGCTTATTATATATCTACATTAAAACGAGCACTGTTTTCTTTTAATTGTATTAATGCATTTACTAATATATTAAAATAAACTCTGCTCTTTAGACTGTTGTTATAACCCCTTTAAATTACACCCCCCCCCACACACACACACATATATATATATATATATATATATATATATATATATATATATATATATATATATATATACTATCTTTTTGGTAATTTTATGAGTTTCAAATTTCAGACCAGAATTTAAGAAATGAAAATTCGTTGAGAAGGTAATGACCTGAATTGTGTAGTAGGCTATATGACATTTGTCCTTAAGGTCGCACATTAAGGGGATCATCCATGGACTATTTTGGGCACTTTTTTATAGGCATAAAATATTTCAATTAAGTTTTAAAATTTATATATATATATATATATATATATATATATATATTTTAAAACTTAATTTTATATATATTATATATTCTTATGCATATAAGAAAATTTTAAACCTAAATTTTTACTCCTTGATTTTATATATCTAATATATAAATGGCTATATGTCTGTCTGTCTGTCAGTCTCTCTGTTTCCATATATTCAAACTCTGCCTCCATCGAAACTAAAAGTCGCAGAGCAGCACTAGGGGCCTGGAATGATTGGATTTTTATGGGCCGTTTTTTAATAGGGTTTTTAGCCGGTTAAAATATTTTTTAAAAGGTCAAAAATGGATCAAAATTGAAAAATTCGTTAAACATTTTGTACATACATCTTACTTTATTTTTAATTTTCAATTGGGTTATGTGTGTGTCACGTTGGTATAGTGTAATGTCACCAGTTTTATGGTTATAATCTTAAAAAAAAGATCTCTAGGCTAGAATGTATAAGATAGAAGGGGAATTTCTGGCATGCCAGTAGGATGCCCCATCCTCAGAAATAAGAAAACTTTAAAGAAAATCAAATGAGGTAAAAGTTGCATTGAATTTAACTTAAATTTGCAGTTTTTGAAAAAATTACAAGTGCGGACTTTCTTTTTGCCGCCTGTATATCTATCTATCTATATATATATATATATATATATATATATATATATATATATTAGTGTCTATGTTCATATTACACTTATATTATATCTTAATATAATGAATATTCATTTTCAATTAAATGGGGATTGAATCATCCTTTCTCTGAGTCATTGTCCACTTCTTTATAGAAAGCGCCGTCTCCTTTCGTGTTCATGAGATTTGGGAATGGCATATATTTATAACCTTAGCCCCTATCCAAATTAATCATCATCGATTTTTCCAAACTCCAAAGTCTCAGAATCAAAGAACAGTAATGATGTTACACTAGAAGAAAAAAAAGAAAGGAAGAAATAGAATCTCGTGTTTAGTTTCCCTCTTATTTATTTATACTCCCATGGGCATTCTTTATTTTTGCTCTAATGTGTATTATTTATTTTGTGCTCCTATAGGAATTACTTATTTTTGCTTCTATGGGCATTATTTCATTTTGCTCCAATGGACATTATTTATTTTCTGCACCCATGGGCATTATTAATTTTTGCCCCAATGGACATTATTTATTTATGCACCCATCAGCATTATTTATTTTTGCATACATGGGTATTATTATTTTTGTTCCTATGGCCATTCTTGTCAAAATACTTAACGTGAAAGAAATAGGAAACAAATTTACTATCCATTTTTAACATTAATAATAAAACTGCAGAAAACTAAAAAAATAAACGAAAAACACCCGTCTAGCTGAAACCACTGTCAAAAATTTCCCCCACTCTTTATCTGTGCCTAAATCAAAACGTAGATTCCATGAAAAAAGCTTCTTTCTTAGAACTGCATGCCTGTGGAACTCTGTTCCGTCTGCTTGCTTCTCACATGACTACCACCTGGATGTCTTCAAGTCCAACGTAAACAAATTCCTGACGAACCGCCCCCTTAAGTAGACATTTTTATTAAACTCCCACACTAACGTACTGTACATGCAATAACTCTTATCCCTGAGTGGCTTCCGGGCCTTGATAAGTGGTGATCACCTTGTAAAAATAAAAAAATAAAAAAAAACCATGAAAATTCATTTTATCTTTAAAAAAAAAAAGGTTTTCTACTTTTAAAAAAAACTGAATTGGTATAACCGTCAAATAATTTATGGAGAGTAAAGTGTATCTCTTGTTTCGGACAAAGGGTGAAGAATTGCTGCTTTCTTGGTCGACTGCTGTTATAAAGATATTATTTACCGTCATGTAACTCTTTTTTCCGACCTGTTCATTCATTTACTCCCTGCATTCAATGAGTAATATTTCAGACAAAGAGTGAAGAATTGCTGCTTTCACACCTCTTATATTATTATCCATCATTCAACTCTCAAGCTATCCATCCCGTTGATCCATAACCTCGATTGGTCATAAAATAACGATCAGTCATGTATCATTAGTAAAACAAATACTATTTATTTTTTAAATATCTCATTTGAAAACACCCAATACTTTTTATACAAATCATTATTTATACGACAATCTAAAAATTGTTATACATTTTGTATATATCCTTATATACGAGGTGCTTTCAATAAGTTTCCAGACTTTTTTGTTCAGGCATTTAAAATTTTCATAAACTCTTGGAAATTCAGTATGTTATTGCTATACATCTTATAAGATGACTGACCAATTTTTATGATTTCAGGTTCAAATTTTATATATATTATATATTCTCATGCATATAAGAAAATTTTAAACCTTAATTTTTACTCCTTGATTTTATATATCTAATATATAAACGGCTATATGTCTTTCTGTCTGTCAGGCTCTCTGTTTCCATATATTCAAACTCTATCTCCATCGAAACTAAAAGTCGCAGAGCGGCGCTAGGGGCCTCAAATGATTGGATTTTTATGGGCCGTTCTTTAATAGGGTTTTTAGCCGGTTAAAATAGTTTTTAAAAGGTCAAAAATGGATCAAAATTGAAAAATTCGTTAAACATTTTGTACATAAATCTTTCTTTATTTTTAATTTTCAATTGGGTTATGTGCGTGTCACGTTGGTATAATGTAACATCACCAGCTTTATGGTTATAATCTTAAAAAAAAAGATCTCTAGGCTAATACACCCTACAAAAGTCTGATTGTCACAGTTGGTGAATTTTTAAAATGCAATCTGGATGTTGAGACAAGTTAAAAAACGCTATGCAATAAAATTCTGTTTTAAACTTGGAAAAAATACCGCAGAAACGTATGGAATGTTACAGACTGTTTTTGACAATCTTGCATGAATCAAGCATCAGTTTTTGAGTGGCATAAGAGATTCAAAGAAGACAGGTAGTCTGTGAGGAATGATGAGAGGCGTGAGAGGGGTAAGGAAGTCAGAAAAACAGAGTTGATTGGCCAAATAAAGAATTTCATGGATAAAGACCGTCATGTGTCTATAGAAACAATAAGTGCACAGTTTGATGTTAGTGTAGGAACTGTGGACACAATTATTTGCCAGGATAATTTGCAAAACGTTTACTTCAAAGGTGCTCAGAGAAGATCAGAAAGAAAGACGTTGTCATGACAGCAGAGAAATGGTCGAGCCGATCAATTCAAATCACACAGTACTTGATGCTCTGGTTACCTGCGATGAAAGCTGGATCTACGTCTATGATCCAGAAAGCAAGAGACAGAGTTCTCAGTGAAAGCATGCTGACTCTCCCAGATCCAAGAGGGCCAGACAGAGCAAATCCACCCAGAAATTTATGATGATCCTTCTTTTTTTTTTTTTTTTTTTGACAGCACAGGCATGATCTACATGCACTGGATTTCCACTGGACGGACAGTCATCAAGG